>NC_052392.1:24611808-24911808 GCF_009389715.1 Phoenix dactylifera | reverse complement strand
GAGAGGACAGCGGAAGGGAGGAGGTTAGAGCAGATCAAATAGAGGAGAATAGACCTCGTCATGCTAGGAAGGCTATTCAAAGCTATATGGGTCCTAAGAACTATGGCTGTCGAACCCCAACTCTCCAAGAATAGTGCCCATAGTTGGGCATTGCTCATCTCTTCTCTCTTTCCTCTCTCTCTCACACAGCAATGGGGAAGGGATCAGGAACATTGGCTGTGGCTGTCTCTTTGTTCTTCGAAAAGGGGGCCCGTAACATTGCACTGTTGACTAGCAATGATGAGAGGAGGTGGGGGGCTACTGGAAGTGGACAAAAAAGCGAAGAGCTGCAGAGATATAGAGACTCGAAGGATCAAAGAGAAATTCGGGGCAAGAGACTTAGGGATCGAAGGTTTAAGCCCACCCCTCTCATCCGTAGGCAGTCAATCTTCACTGCCTTAGCTCAATAAACAGACGAATCAGATTCATTGAAGAAAGTGACCGACCAAATTGAGCCTCAAGGCCTGGTGGGATATAGAGCCAGGGCAGGTCTCGGGCCTTGTTTCAGTCCTATTTTTGGGTTTGATTTCAGGCTCAATTTTTGGTCCGAGCTCAAGCTCGAGCTTCGGGGTCGAGCTAAGCATCGACACAAGCCTACCCAAAAATTCTTTTAGGTTCTACTTTTAGATTCCAACCCAACCTGAACTTTCTCAAGCCTAGCCTATGGTCAGACTAGAAGCTGGCCCAAGTCCACTTTTGACATTAATTGAACAACTTTGTGGAATAGTAAAATTTAAATAATTAATGAATTTTTCAGATTATCGCATAGTCTTGTTATTATAGTTCCAACAAGATAATATTTTATATTTTAATTGGTCAAAATGAGTCTTGGAAGGTTATAATCTTGTTTCTACATCTCTAGTGTGATTTAGAAGTGGGAACATCATATTCAATTCTATAGAACAAACCTTCTTGATCTTTTTATAATTAGATTTTTTTATTTTATACCCATCATACTTGTATGCACCTCAGAGAATGGAAAGCCTTCTTGTTGTGAATGGTGGTACTATTTTCTAAGGTTAGTTTACAACTGGTTGGAGAAATAGTGATCTTAGAACTAAATAACTGTCGCGCCCCGAGCCCGAGGCGCGGCAGACGCCGCACGCTCGCATGGCGGGCCGCGCAGGCGTGCAAGGCATTGAAACATATCGGAGCAAATACAGATGTTCAAAAATGACATAATTATTTAAATTGTTCAAAAGCAGTCTTACAGAGTTTGAAAATAACATTTGCTAACATAATTCAAATGTCCAAACTAAACTAACTAAAATGCCAATAACTGAAAAAATCATCGGAAAATCTAACGCACTCCCCCAATCCCGTGCGATCAAGCCTCTGATCTGAAAAATAGAGAAAATAAAATAATGAGCTACACTAGCCCAGTAAGCAACAAAATACCCCAAAGTGGGGTCAGAGCATATCAAATCAGAATACAGGATAATGTCTGGAATAAATCATAAATAACATTGTTTTACTGTTTTCAAAACTTATTATCATTTTTCCAAAAACTCTGATACCAAAATCTCAACATAGTAGGCTATGGCCACGTAACCCAGTGGCATGGGTCGCACAAGATGCCAAATCCACTATATTTATCCACCGATGGCGGCTGGTGTTGCACAAAAGTGCCAAATCCACTATATTTACCCATCGATGCAGCCGGTGTCCAGAAACCACTATTCTAATCACTGGTGGCGCGGTGTCGAAACCGGTTCCTCACAGATTACAAGTCGACAGGTCCAACGTATAATCTCCATTGGCGGGGCCAGAACAGAACAGATCATAGCCATGCTGAGAATGCATATATATATATATATATAAATAGATTTCATAAACTGTACAATCATATTTCACGGATTTCAAAGCATATGATATGATTTTCAAATAAAATTTAACATGTCAGACCCATTTTACTAAATACAAAACATATTTCAAAATTTAATCCAGTAATAATTATTTTACCAAATAATTTAGAAAAATGCACTTTGAAGCATTAAGTTACTTACCTCTTCTCGCTTAATCCCTACTTCAGATAGGCGGATCAGGTTCACCTGTTTAAATTTAATTAATTCCTTGTTAATTTCAGAACTAAGTAAAATCCAAAAATAATACTATTGGACACGGCCCAACAGGGCCCAGAGTTGGCCCATAATGGGCATGGCCCGATAGGGCCCATATCGGACACGGCCTAATGGGCCCCCAAAGTTGGCTTCTAACTGGTTCATTTATGCAATAAAATTTATTGCAGGGACTAATACTTAATTACAGGGTACTATTTTATAAAGCTTGAGTGGACTAAATAAATATAGTTAGGGACCTTTATGTAATAAATCTTTCCTATAGGGATCAAATACAAATTACAAAAGGCTCTTTTGTGCAATAATATACTATCAAAGGCTTAACTATAAAATTTCATTTATTGGCCAAACGGGTTCGGATTTTGGGTTCTGGGTTTCAAGTTTCGGATTCCGGATTTCGAATTTCGAGTCTGAACTGGTTTCGGATTTCGGATTCTGGGTTTCGGATTTCAGGTTTCGGGTTTTGGGTTTCGGGTTTTGGGTTCGGGTTCGGGTTCGGGTTCGGGCTCGGGCTCCGGGTTCAGAGTTGAACTGGGTTTCGGGTCGGATTTCGGATCTGAACTGGATTGTGGATTTCGGGTTTCGGGTCTGAACTGGATTTCGGATTTTTTTTTTTGTTTCGGGTTCGAATCTGAACTGGGCCCACAAAGGTACTGCCCAACTGGGCCCAACTGGACTGGACTGGGCCCAAGTTGGGCCTGCAATGGAACAGGGCCCCAACAGCCCATCATTATGCTCACGGCTCACAGTGGGCCTTCTTCATCTCGATTCATCAAAGAACAAGGGAAGAAGAGAACAAGGAGGAAGGAGCAGGGAGCCGCCGAGTTGGCCGGCCTGGGTTGCGGAGGCTGATGCCCAGTCGACGGCCACCGATCGCAGTGGCGGTCGGCAGCTGCTGCGGCGACCGGCGTGAAGCAGCAACCGAGATGATCTCAGTTTGTGGGGTCAAAACAGAGGGGAAAATCAAGGTTAAATGGCAACGGAACGAAGACAAGGAGGGAAGCTCACGGGCGGTCGATGGAGGTGGCGGATCTCGGCCGTGGCTGTTCGATCCGGCGGTTAAGCGGCGGCGGCAGCATTCGAAACCGAAAGGATGGATCTCGGAACAGGGGATGGTTGTGAGGGGGATCCGGACGGCGCTCGGTCGGGAAGGCACGCCGGTCACCAAGGAGAGGAGGAGGGAAGGAGGGAGGAGGAGGAGCTCGGAGGTGCCCTAGGGAGGAGGGCTTGGGGGGTTTTTATCACCCCCCTCGTGATGGCTCTCCGCCGCAATCTCGCGGCGGCCGAGCGAAATCCGTGGCCGTGGTTCGGCCGTGGATTAGCTGGAGGGGGGGTGCCGCGGGACTTGCAGCATCCTCGCCCCGACCGTCCCCGGAAGAGCCGGAGAGGATCGCAATCACGATCCTCTGTTCCGGTCTTCCCAAAAGAGGGAACGGGACTGAAGTCGGCAGGGGCTGCCGACTTCAGCCCGTGTCTCACATTCTCTCCCCCTTAGAAAAATTTTGTCCTTGAAATTTAACATACCTTAGCTTGCAAAAAGGCCCAGATATTTTTCCTTCATCTCGTCCTCCAGTTCCCGTATAGCCTCACTTTCTGAGTGATTGTTCCACTAGATCTTAACATAAGAAATTATGCACCTCCTCAACACATGTTCCTTTCTATCAACCACACGTACAGGCTGCCTAACGTGCATAGCAGAGAACTCAAGGGAAAGTATAGGCCACTACCTACGAAGCTAAATTTAATGTATCCAGGGATCTGAACTTTTATCCGCTTTTCATGGCAGTTAATGGTAGCAAAGTGTGACGCTAACCAGTCCATACTAAGAATTATGTCAAAGTCATACATATCTATAACTATCAAATCAGCAGGCAAGTCTCTACCTACTATCTGAACCGGGCAAGTCTTGCAGACCTGATTACCAATCATCCCACTTCCGGTAGGGGTGTTAATATGTAAATCATACTCTAACGGCACGCAAGGTAGGTCATGTTTTCGCATAAAGATCCATGACACAATGAATGTGCAGCACTAGAATCAAATAGTATATAAGCATAAACAGAAGCAACCGGTAGTGTACCTGACACCATAGAATTGGATGTCTGAGCATCCTGCTGAGTCAGTGCATAAATACGACCATGTGTATGCGGTCTCCCTCCTATCTGTTGCTTAGGAGAAGAAGGCTGAGCAATCTGAATCGGAGCAGGAGAACCTTGCACTTGCTGGGTCCTTGTAGCTTGAGGCCTCTGATCTGATTGTGATACTTTCCGATTGCGAGGGCACTCTGCTATTTTATGACCCTGTTGGCCACATCTGAAACATGAGGCTTCAATCCTTCTTCAAATCTCCTCATCCGGAACTCTGCATCTATGACGAGGGTGGGAGCAAACCGAGCTAACCTATCAAACTCTGCCTCATACTCATCCACGGTCATAGTTCCTTGAGACAAATTTAGAAATTTTCTCTCTAGCTCCCTAAGGCGACTTGAAGGGAAATACTTGAAGTAGAAGGCTGTGCGAAACCTCTGCCAGGTAAGTGCCTCCTGCTCGGGTGCCAATGTGCGCTCCGCAGACATCCACCAATGATGAGCTCGATCCTGAAGCATATAGGTGGCAAATCTGATCTTCTCTTCATCGGTGCACTCCATTGCTCTGAAGGTTTTCTCCATTTCATCTATCCAGGCTTCGGCCTCTTGAGGACTAGTGGTGCCTTTAAAAGCCGAAGGAGCCATTCTCTTGAATTCAGCTATACTCCTTTGCTCCGGAGGATCAACAACTTGCTGGATTGGTTGCTGAGGTTGTTGCCTCTGTTGGCGTACTAACCCAACGACCTCCTCAATCAGTTCGAGCACCCGGGTTTGATTTCCGGCAGCAGTTTCTGGAGTTGATTGACCATGGGGTCCTGAGCTATGCGATGCCTCACCAGCTTGGTTAGTAGGGGCTCTTCCCCGAGAACGCCCAACCATCCGATTCAAGCTACGGACACGGCAAGGCGGCATTCTGATTCAGTGAAAATATATAAATTTTAAAAATTTATCCAAACAGAATAATACAAAATAGTTAACAAAACAAATGAACATTATCCCTTTGTCTAGTTACTACCCATCTCTCAACCTTTCTGACGAATCCTACAAATCCTAAAACTTAGGCTCAATATAATTGTTTCTGTTACAATCCCTAGTGATCTCAAACCTGAGCTCTGATACCACCAAATCTATCACGCCCCGAGCCCGAGGCGCGGCAGACGACGCACGCCCGCACGGCGAGCCGCGCAGGCGTGCAAGGCATTGGAACATATCGGAGCAAATACAGATGTTCAAAAATGACATAATTATTTAAATTGTTCAAAAGCAGTCTTACGAAGTTTAAAAATAACATTTGCTAACATAATTCAAATGTCCAAACTAAACTAACTAAAATGCCAATAACTGAAAAATCATCGGAAAATCTAACGCACTTCCCAATCCCGTGCGATCAAGCCTCTGGATCTGAAAAATAGATGTTGCCCAGAGATGGTCACCCAAGAGGGGGGTGAATTGGGTGTTTTAAAAGCTTTTGACTAATTAAAAATAAAAACACACGAATATATGCACTAAAGTAAAGAAGGAGGAATAAGAAAGGTCAATCGCAAACACAATGTTTTATAGTGGTTCGGAGCTTCCACCGCTCCTACATCCACTCCCCAAATCACCTTTGGGAATTTTCACTATAATCCAAGATTACAGTACGGTAGTTTTGCGAGTTCACTACCCAACTCGTTGTTTTACACCGGGCTCACAACAAACCCTAAAACCCCCAATTTCACTTAGGCTTGGGACGCCTTTCCCTTGTTCCAAGTCCCTTGACTGGAACAAGCACCACAATGAAAGAGTTTACAAAGGAAAAGTAAAGCTCTAAAAAGCAAATATGACAATTATGAACAATAGAACCCGGAAGAATCCTTTTGCCGTTGGAAGCGTGAGAAATGTTGATTCTTCCGATGTGGACCGCGTAGGGTTGAGTGTGAGCTTTGAATCCCGAGCGTACGAGAGAGGTTGAGCTTGAAATCACTTGGGAAGCTTGAAAACACTTGATTTCTTCACTTGAATGCACTCACTCCCTTGAACTTTTCTTTCTTACTTTTCTCTTGAATGATCTAGCTTTGGGTTGGTGAAGAGTTGTTGAGAAGCGCTTAAGAGGTCCCTTTTATAGCCCAAAAAAAGCAAATATAGCCGTTAGAGACAAAGTAAAAAGGATTTGAAATTCAAACTAAACCTAAAAAGCTGTCAGTCGCGTCCCAGGCGCTCCGGGACGTCTCCGCTTCAACGAGAGACGTCTCGGCTACAAGATTTTACTTTTTACGTTGTCTGGGGTCGACTCGGCACTTTAAGGGGACGTCTCGGCTTGTTTGTACTTTTTGAATAGGGACGACTCCGCTGCTTTGGGGACGACTCCGCTTCTTTATCTCTGAAAAACATGTCCTCTGGAATTTCCTGAGAGAGTCGACTCCGCTCCTTCAGGGGACGTCTCGGCTTGTTTGCACTTTATGCATGGGGACGACTCCGCTGTCTCCAGGGTCGACTCCGCTTCCTTATCACCGAAAAAACCATTCTCTGGAAAACCCTGAGAGAGCCATCTCCGCTATCTTGGGGATGACTCGGGAAGTCTCCTTTTTACTTGCGGGGACGACTCCGCGTACAGTGGGGACGTCTCGCGCATATCTCTTGAAAATTGCCTTTCTGCCGCCACTGAGAGAGTCGACTCCGCTACTGAGAGAGTCGACTCCGCTAGCGCGGGGACGACTCGGCAGGTGTCGGGGCCGTCTCCAAGTGTCCCAGTTCTTCCTGTTTGTGCCAGAGACGTCTCTGAAACTATCCGGAGACGTCTCGGCTGTCCCTGATCTGTTTTCTTTAACTCAAAATATTCTTCAATAAATTCATAAAAATTATGGGAACTTGCCTAGACATTTCTTAACAATATTCTCAATTAATCACATGAATTCCTCAATTAAATTGTTAAGATAAATGGAATTATACTCTAGTGTTTTGTATTCATCAAAATCCATTAGGGGGTCAACAATCTCCCCCTTTTTGATGATGACAAAACACTGAGTATATGCAAAAATTTGAAGTTTAAACATATACACAGTATTTGATCAGATGTACAAGTATAATGTTTTGATTAGAGCTAGATACAGCGTGCATAATTGCATGGGATTGAACTTTATAGCTCTTAAGCAATTTTAGCATATCAACTGAATTTGAATCAAAAAATGAAATATTGATGCTGAATTTGAATCAAGTCAATATTCTTCAATTTTATCTTTTCTAAATCAACTTTGGAGTATGATTATAAATTTTGCATTCCATATTCAATATCCATATTGGTTCTTTCTATGTATCTACTCCCCCTTTCAATTATATCTACTCCCCCTTTCAATATCTCCATATTCAATATCTACTCCCCCTTTTTGTCATCAACAATGAAGGGGACAAATTATCATTAGGTGCTTAAAACTCAATTCATAGTATAATATAATTAACCACTCAAGGATATTCAAGTTATCTTTATTAAAGAGTTCAGCATTCATTTTACTCCCCCTTTGATATTCAGGTTGTGCTCCCCCTGTTTCATATGCTTTGATAAGTTGTGCCAAATTTGAATACATAATGTATGTTATGAGATTCTTATGACACATCAAGAGGCACATTCATATTTACATATACAGAGTTGGAAATGTACACAGGGTTGCAAAAGAAATTGTATGTCATTCATATGTCATTGTAAATCTTCGAAGTCAGTACATAGTCAAAAGAAGAAATCATTACAAGTATTGATTTCTAATACAAAAAGTGTTTCAAAACAGCCTAGGATTTACAAAAAAGAAGAGCCTGCAAAATGTCCCTCGTCGGCGACGTTGCTCATGGGCCCTACCAGCTGTATTTTGTTCATAAACCTTACAAGCTGCATCTATGAATGCATTGATGGAATCCATGAGGGTCTTAAATTGATCTCCCTGTGACTTGTGGAAACCTGCCACAAGTGCTTCAAACTCTATGGTTGCCATTTCAATTCTTCCTCTGAGTTGGGCAACCAAGGTGCCCACGTTGCCATCTAGTTTTGTCAGCTCTTTGAGACTCTTGGAAATGCTCCTCAAGCTGTCCTTGAGCTCTATTGATCTGATGGTTTGGGTGGCACCCACACCCATTATTTCTTGTGTTGTAGCTTCAATTTGACTTCTAATATCCTTCATCTCTTGTAGAAGCCCTTCATGTGAAGCTCTGATGGGGGCCAACTCTGTAGAAATCATGGATCTCATCTCCTCCCTCATCTGCTGGCAAATGGCAGATGCTAAGGTGCGCATCTGATCCTCTGACAGGAAGGAGGGCCCACTAACTGGAGGAGGTGGTGGCAATGGATGTGGAAGGTCCAGCTGAGCTGGAGGGTATATCAGGGATATCCAAGTGGCTAGGTGGAGGAGAGTGATGGTCAGACTCATGATGTGGGTTCTCGGGCTCTAGGATTTGGGCTTTTCTCTTTGGTACCTTCACCCACGACCCATCTCTCTTATGAAATTCCATTCTTCTCATTGTGCCCTCATTATAATAGTCGGTGTTTCTCAAGGGCTTTGCAGGTTCATTTGTTGGAATGGGAACTTTGAAGTGTTTGAAAACTAAGGTAAAGATCATGCCGTAGGGTAAACTAAACCTAGAATACCTATGACATAGGGCAATGTAGTTTAGCATAAGTCTAGGGAGGTTTAGGGGTATCCCTAGTAGGATATGGTGCATTATAACTAAATCTCGCTCCGAAACAAAATCGAAGCGACCGGTTTTGGAAAATAGGACCCGGTTGACAATACTTAAAAGAAGTCTCATCTCTGCATTTAGGTCCTGGGAATTGACAACATCAAGAGGGCCGCAGTCCTCTCTTTCTAAAAGTAGATTTAGGGCTGATTCCCTTTGGGGATGTGAGGTTGGAGCCTCACCGTCCTTAGGAATTTGTAAGACAGTGGATAGGACATCTTCATTGACTTCTACTAATGTCCCTCGGACATATGCAGTGTACCCTATGTCCCCTAAGGCCATATTGCTAAAAAGTTCTCTAACTAGGCCGGGGTAGGTCGAGGTATTGAGGGTACAAAAGTGCTCCCACCCTTGGGCTCGGAGTCTCTCTCCAATAGAGAACCCCTCATGATCTAAAAATGAGAAATCTATGTACCTTCCGGTCGTGACTGTGCGATTTGCACAGGAAATAGTCGCGGTTGGCGGAGCAACCGGAGGAGACGGCGCGGAGGGTTCTTCCCGCCGTTCCTCACCGTCGGCCGCTGCCCTAGGTCGCCTTCCACGGGTCGTCCTAGCCTTCTTTGGTGCCATGGATGCTAGGGTTTGTGATGGAGAGCAAACGGAGGCTAGGGTTTGAGGTGGAGAGCAAATGGAGGCTAGGGTTTTTCGTTTTGGTCGGGGATGAAGGAGAAAGCTCGGGTCGGCTCGAGCTATTTCGACCTATTTTAAAAGCCCTCATTCGGTCCCCGAGACGTCTCCACGACTAAGGCGAGACGTCTCCCCTGGGGGGACGTCTCTGCGATTTGCCAGAGACGTCTCCGGCACTGAAAAATTTCAGACTAAATTCTATCTTCTCCCCAATTTTTGTTTAATCACCCTAATCAACATGATCTCTTTTGATAAACTTAGAGTGAATTTGTTTGTGATCCTCCCCCTTAATGATACATCCTATAATAATTTGATAATAATTTTTGAATTATTAATATTGAAATGAGGAATGTTTGACCAAATTTCGAATACCTATGAAATAGGCTCTGAAAATATCTCCATGAAGAGTCCAAGGGAGGGTAACCATCCTCCGGAAAGTCAAACAGTTCGTCATTTAGCTTACATGAATTCATGTTTTCACTTATGTTTACCTTGAGGTTGATTACTAGTTTGCGCAGCAAAACAATGCAATACAAGTTCAATTCATTTGCTAGGATCATACAAGCTCAAAGCATTCCTTAAGAAGTTGAATCTTTCTTTACAAAGGGGCTTTGTAAAGATATCAGCCAATTGATTTTCAGTACATACATATTCAATCATCACATCATTTTTCAGCACATGATCCCTAATAAAGTGATGCCTAATCTCTATATGCTTTGACTTAGAGTGTTGGACAGGATTTTTTGTTAAATTAATTGCACTTGTATTATCACATTTAATTGGTATATTATCCATTTTGATACCGAAATCTTCAAGTTGTTGCTTAATCCAAAGAACTTGGGCACAACAGCTTCCAGCTGCAATGTACTCAGCCTCAGCTGTGGACAAGGCAACTGAATTTTGTTTCTTGCTAAACCAAGAAACCAAATTGGCACCCAAGAATTGACATGTGCCACTTGTGCTTTTTCTGTCGAGTTTGCACCCAGCAAAATCAGCATCGGAATAAGCAATTAAATTTAAGTCAGATTGTTTAGAATACCATAAGCCTACATTAGATGTCCCTACTAGATATCTAAAAATTCTCTTAACAGCTTGCAAGTGTGATTCCTTAGGACATGCTTGGTATCTAGCACACATACAAATACTGAATAATATATCTGGTCTACTAGCAGTAAGGTAAAGTAGAGAGCCTATCATACCTCTGTACAATTTGCAGTCTATACTTTTACCTTTTTCATCTTTGTCAAGCTTGCAACTTGAGCCCATGGGTGTGCTGATTTCCTTTGCATCCTTCATCTTGAATTTTTCCAACATTTCCTTGATGTATTTGGACTGACTGATGAAGATGCCCTCCTCTGATTGTTTTATTTGTAGCCCAAGGAAGAAGTTGAGCTCACCCATCATGCTCATTTCAAATTCTCCCTGCATAAGCTTGGCAAACTCTTGACAAAGACTGTCATTAGTAGCACCAAAAATTATATCATCCACATAAATTTGTACAAGCAATAAGTCATTTCCTTTTCTTTTAATAAAGAGGGTTTTGTCTACATTTCCTCTCTTAAATTTGTTTTCAATTAGGAAATTACTTAATCTTTCATACCATGCCCTAGGGGCTTGCTTAAGGCCATACAATGCTTTATGCAATTTATACACATAATCTGGATGTAAGTGATTTTCAAAACCTGGAGGTTGTCCTACATAAACTTCCTCCATTATATAACCATTTAAAAATGCACTTTTTACATCCATTTGATAGAGTTTAAAATCCATGAAGCATGCATATGCTAAAAGTAGTCTAATAGCCTCTAACCTAGCAACAGGAGCAAAAGTTTCATCAAAATCTATTCCTTCCTCCTGATTATATCCTTTGGCCACTAGCCTAGCTTTGTTTCTTATTACTATTCCATCTTCATCTAGTTTATTTCTATACACCCACTTGGTGCCTATGATTGAAACATTAGGGGGTCTTTTCATTAGAGTCCAAACTTCATTTCTTTCGAATTGGTTTAATTCCTCTTGCATAGCATTCATCCAATTATCATCTTTTTCAGCTTCTTCTAGTGATTTAGGCTCTATTTGTGAAACGAAAGCAAGATAATTACTAGTGTTTCTTAAAGAGAATCTAGTTATTATACCTTGTGAAGGATCACCAAGGATTAGATCCTTTGGATGACCATGTGCATACCTCCATTCTTTGGAAGATCTTGATTTCTTGAAGGAGGTTGATCTTCTTCATCTCGCTGATTTGTATCTTCTTTGATCTCATCCTCATGTTGTTTGTCTTGAGTGGAGAGTTCCTTCATTTGGTCTTCAAGTATACCTACATCACCATCTTCTTCTTTTCTAGAAGAATCTCCATTAGTTTCATCAAAAACAACATGAATGGATTCTTCAACAACGAGAGTTCTCTTGTTGAAGACCCTGTATGCTCTACTAGATGAGGAATAACCTAAGAAGATCCCCTCATCTGATTTAGCACTAAATTTACTTAGATTGTCCTTTCCATTGTTCAAAATAAAGCATCGACAACCGAAAATATGAAAATAACTTATATTAGGTTTCTTACTTTTTATCAACTCATAAGGTGTTTTCTTTAAGATGGATCTAACTAAAGCACGATTTAAGATATAACATGAAGTATTTATTGCTTCAGCCAAAAATACTTTGGTAGATCCGATTCGCACAACATGGTACGAGCCATATCTGCTAGTGTGCGATTCTTCCTTTCTACCATCCCATTTTGTTGGGGTGTCCTAGGTGCCGAGAAGTTGTGATTGATACCATTTTCTTCACAAAATTTTTCAAAATACTGATTTTCAAACTCGGTACCATGATCACTCCTAATTGCTTTTAGTTTAAGATTGAGTTCATTTGAAACCCTATTATGAAACTTGATAAAAAGCGGGAAAGGACTCATCTTTGTGTGCAAGAAATGAAACCCATGTAAAACGTGAAAAATCATCAACAATTACAAGACCAAATTTCTTACCCCCTAGACTAGCAGTTCTAGTGGGTCCAAACAAATCCATGTGAATTAGTTCTAAGGGTTTTGATGTTGAGACTATGTTCTTAGACTTGAAAGAGCTTCTTGTTTGTTTCCCTAATTGACAGCACAAATTTTATTCTGTTCAAAGTCTATTTTTATTCAAAGTCTATTTTTGGTAGTCCTTTGACTAGATCCTTTGTAATTAATTTTGAGATTAAATCCATGCTAGCATGCCCTAACCTACGATGCCATAACCAACTAGTCTCATTGACTTTGGAATTCATGGCTACAAGACATTGGCCATCCTTCATGGTGAGATCATCAAGATCTACCATGTAAACATTTCCATGCCTATGTCCTGTGAGTATGATCTCATTATCAATTGGACTACTAATTATGCATAGTGATGATTCAAATGATACTTTAAATTCCTTGTCACAAAATTGACTTATACTTAATAAATTATGTTTTAGTCCATTGACTAACAATACATTATCAATAAATGAGGAGGGTGATATGGAGATTTTACCAACACCAATGATTTGACCTTTAGCATTGTCTCCGAATGTGACTACTCCTCCTTCTTTTGATTCCAAGGTGACGAAGAGACTCTTGTCACCGGTCATATGCCTTGAGCAACCACTATCAAGATACCACATTCTCTTTTTGTTTCCGGCTGCAAGGCATACCTGCAAAATGATCATGTGAAGCTCTTAGGTACCCAAGTTTTCTTGGGTCCTTCGTGGTTAGTGTGGTTGGTTCCCTTAGGCACCCATACTTTAGTTATGTTTTTAGCTTTCACAAATGTACTCTTGTTAGTTTGGATCTTTCTTTGAATACAAGAGTAGGCTTTATGTCCATTCTTCCCACAATGAAAGCATGTAGGTTTTTCAGTTTTTACATTTTTTGCTTTTACAAAGAAATTCTTTAGGTATTTTTGTTGTGTGTTAGTTTTATATCCTAATCCGGCTTTATTGAAAACAGCTCTTTGATTTGAAAGAATAAGATTTAATTTTTCAGAGCTTTGTGTGAATTTTTCAACAATTGGTTTGTACTTATGTACCTCATTCTTAAGATTCAAATTTTCTTTAACTAGTTCTTCCTTATCTTTTTTAAGGGATTCAACATTTTGTGCAAGTGAGGTATTATTATCGAGTAGGAATTTTACTTTTAGATTTAATTCCTTAATTAGTGTTTTTGCCTTTTCATTTTCAATGCTAAGTTTTGAATTTTTGATTTCTAGGTTAGTAGTGTTAATATTTTTAACGCTCTCCTTTTCAATTAATAGGTTTTCAAAATCTTCCTTTAGTTTTTGATTGGAGGCTTTTAACTCTTTATTCTTTGCTCCTAACATACTACAATCACCCATAAGTTCTTGAAAAGCTTCATATAATTCTTCTAAAGTAAAATTTATAGTTGGGTTTTGACATACCTCGTCGTCTTCAAACGCCATGAAGCACAAATTGGCGGTCTCTTCCTTCTCTTCCTCGGAGGATGATGTGTCACTATCATCCCATGTTGCCTTCAATGCCTTCTTCTTCTCCTTTCCAAAATACTTCTTTTGTTGAGGGCATTTGGAACGAACGTGTCCCGGTCTCTTGCAATCATAGCATATGATTGGATCTCTTTCTTTTTCCTTTTCTTTTTCCCAATCATTTCTCCCTCCAAATTTCTTTCTTGGAAAAGGTTTCTTTCTTCTCATGAATTTCTTAAACTTCCTTACTATCAAACCCAAGTCCTCATCTTGGCTTTCTTCTTCACTCTCACTACTCTCTTCTTCACACACACTTGAGGTAGCCTTGAGTGCGATTGTCCTTTTCTTCGGCAACTCTTCTTCATGTTGCTTCATTGTGAGCTCATGCGTCATCAATGAGCCCAGTAGTTGTTCTAATCCCAAAGTGTTGAGGTCTTTGGCTTCTACGATCGCCGTGACCTTTGCTTCCCATGCTTTCGGCAAAGATCTGAGAATTTTACTCACAAGTTCTGGGTTAGTATAAGATTTACCCAAACTCTTTAGACCATTAATTATATCGGTAAAGCGAGTAAACATGCATGTGATGGTTTCATTGGGTTCCATCTTAAACAACTCATACTTGTGAACTAGAATGTTCACTTTAGACTCTTTGACTTGATTTGTACCCTCGTGGGTAACTTCAAGCCTATCCCATATTTCCTTAGCGGAAGTACATGTGGAGACTCTATTGAACTCATTTACATCTAGAGAACAAAATAATGAGTTCATGGCTCTAGAATTAAGTTGAGCCATCCTATCATCATTCTCATCCCAATCCTCCTCAGGTTTGGGAACTCGAATGCCATTAACCATGTGTGATGGTTCTTGTGGTCCCTTGACTATAACCCTCCACAAGGCATAGTCTTGTGCTTGAATGAAGATTCTCATTCTAGTCTTCCAATAGGTATAATTTGTCCCATTGAAGAGTGGAGGTCTATTGGTTGCTTGCCCCTCGGCAGGAACATTGTTAAAGGGTGTTGCCATCTAGATCTTTGGCTAAGACGGTTAGGTCTTTCAAGAAATACACAGAGCACCCGCTCTGATACCACTTGTTGCCCAGAGATGGTCACCCAAGAGGGGGGTGAATTGGGTGTTTTAAAAGCTTTTGACTAATTAAAAATAAAAACACACGAATATATGCACTAAAGTAAAGAAGGAGGAATAAGAAAGGTCAATCGCAAACACAATGTTTTATAGTGGTTCAGAGCTTCCACTGCTCCTACATCCACTCCCCAAATCACCTTTGGGAATTTCCACTATAATCCAAGATTACAGTACGGTAGTTTTGCGAGTTCACTACCCAACTCGTTGTTTTACACCGGGCTCACAACAAACCCTAAAACCCCCAATTTCACTTAGGCTTGGGACGCCTTTCCCTTGTTCCAAGTCCCTTGACTGGAACAAGCACCACAATGAAAGAGTTTACAAAGGAAAAGTAAAGCTCTAAAAAGCAAATATGACAATTATGAACAATAGAACCCGGAAGAATCCTTTTGCCGTTGGAAGCGTGAGAAATGTTGATTCTTCCGATGTGGACCGCGTAGGGTTGAGTGTGAGCTTTGAATCCCGAGCGTACGAGAGAGGTTGAGCTTGAAATCACTTGGGAAGCTTGAAAACACTTGATTTCTTCACTTGAATGCACTCACTCCCTTGAACTTTTCTTTCTTACTTTTCTCTTGAATGATCTAGCTTTGGGTTGGTGAAGAGTTGTTGAGAAGCGCTTAAGAGGTCCCTTTTATAGCCCAAAAAAAGCAAATATAGCCGTTAGAGACAAAGTAAAAAGGATTTGAAATTCAAACCAAACCTGAAAAGCTGTCAGTCGCGTCCCAGGCGCTCCGGGGACGTCTCCGCTTCAACGAGAGACGTCTCGGCTACAAGATTTTATTTTTTACGTTGTCTGGGGTCGACTCGGCACTTTAAGGGGACGTCTCGGCTTGTTTGTACTTTTTGAATAGGGACGACTCCGCTGCTTTGGGGACGACTCCGCTTCTTTATCTCTAAAAAACATGTCCTCTGGAATTCCCTGAGAGAGTCGACTCCGCTCCTTCAGGGGACGTCTCGGCTTGTTTGCACTTTATGCATGGGGACGACTCCGCTGTCTCAGGGTCGACTCCGCTTCCTTATCACCGAAAAAACCATTCTCTGGAAAACCCTGAGAGAGCCGTCTCCGCTATCTTGGGGACGATTCGGGAAGTCTCCTTTTTACTTGCGGGGACGACTCCGCGTACAGTGGGGACGTCTCGCGCATATCTCTTGAAAATTGCCTTTCTGCCGCCACTGAGAGAGTCGACTCCGCTACTGAGAGAGTCGACTCCGCTAGCGCGGGGACGACTCGGCAGGTGTCGGGGACGTCTCCAAGTGTCCCAGTTCTTCCTGTTTGTGCCAGAGACGTCTCTGAAACTATCCGGAGACGTCTCGGCTGTCCCTGATCTGTTTTCTTTAACTCAAAATATTCTTCAATAAATTCATAAAAATTATGGGAACTTGCCTAGACATTTCTTAACAATATTCTCAATTAATCACATGAATTCCTCAATTAAATTGTTAAGATAAATGGAATTATACTCTAGTGTTTTGTATTCATCAAAATCCATTAGGGGGTCAACAATAGAGAAAATAAAATAATGAGCTACACTAGCCCAGTAAGCAACAAAATACCCCAAAGTGGGGTCAGAGCATATCAGATCAGAATACAGGATAATGTCTGGAATAAATCATAAATAACATCGTTTTACTATTTTCAAAACTTATTATCATTTTTCCAAAAATTCTGATACCAAAATCTCAATATAGTAGGCTATGGCCACGTAACCCAGTGGCATGGGTCGCACAAGGTGCCAAATCCACTATATTTATCCACCGATGGCGGCCGGTGTTGCACAAAAGTGCCAAATCCACTATATTTACCCACCGATGGCAGCCGGTGTCCAGAAATCACTATTCTAATCACCGGTGGCACGGTGTCGAAACCGGTTCCTCACAGATTACAAGTCGACAGGTCGAACGTATAATCCTCATTGGCGGGGCCAGAACAGAACAGATCATAGCCATGCTGAGAATGCATATATATATATATATATATATAGATTTCATAAACTGTACAGTCATATTTCACGGATTTCAAAGCATATGACATGATTTTCAAATAAAATTTAATATGTCAGACCCATTTTACTAAATACAAAACATATTTCAAAATTTAATCCAGTAATAATTATTTTACCAAATAATTTAGAAAAATGCACTTTGAAGCATTAAGTTACGTACCTCTTCTCGCTTAATTCCTACTTCAGATAGGCGGATCAGGTTCACCTGTTTAAATTTAATTAATTCCTTGTTAATTTCAGAACTAAGCAAAATCCAAAAATAATACTATTGGACACGGCCCAACAGGGCCCAGAGTTGGCCCATAATGGGCATGGCCCGATAGGGCCCATATCGAACACGGCCCAATGGGCCCCCAAGGTTGGCTTCTAACTAGTTCATTTATGCAATAAAATTTATTGCAGGGACTAATACTTAATTACAGGGTACTATTTTATAAAGCTTGAATGGACTAAATAAATATAGTTGGGGATCTTTATGTAATAAATCTTTCCTATAGGGATCAAATACAAATTACAGAAGGCTCTTTCGTGCAATAATATACTATCAAGGGCTTAACTGTAAAATTTTATTTATTGGCCAAACGGGTTCGGATTTCGGGTTCTGGGTTTCAAGTTTCGGATTCCGGATTTCGAATTTCGAGTCTGAACTGGATTTCGGATTTCGGATTCTGGGTTTCGGATTTTGGGTTTCGGGTTTTGGGTTCGGGTTTCAGGTTCGAGTTCGGGTTCGGGCTCCGGGTTCAAAGTTGAACTGGGTTTCGGGTCGGATTTTGGATCTGAACTGGATTGTGGATTTCGGGTTTCAGGTCTGAACTGGGTTTCGGATTTATTTTTTTTTGTTTCGGGTTCAGATCTGAACTGGGCCCAAGTTGGGCCCACAAAGGTACTGCCCAACTAGGCCCAACCGGACTGGACTGGGCCCAAGTTGGGCCTGCAATGGAACAGGGCCCAACAGCCCATCATTCTGCTCACGGCCCACAGTGGGCCTCCTTCATCCCGATTCATCAAAGAACAGGGGAAGAAGAGAACAAGGAGGAAGGAGCAGGGAGCCGCCGAGTTGGCCGGCGTGGGTTGCGGAGGCTGACGCCCAGTCGACGGCCACCGATCGCAGTGGCGATCGGCGGCTGCTGCGGCGACCGGCGTGAAGCAGCAACCGAGATGATCTTGGTTTGTGGGGTCAAAACAGAGGGGAAAATCAAGGTTAAATGGCAACGGAACGAAGACAAGGAGGAGGGAAGCTCACCGGCGGTCGACGGAGGTGGCGGATCTCGGCCGTGGCTGTTCGATCCGGCGGTTAAGCGGCGGCGGCGGCACTCGAAACCGAAAGGATGGACCTCGGAACAGGTGATGGTCGTGAGGGGGATCCGGACGGCGCTCGGTCGGGAAGGCGCGCCGGTCACCAAGGAGAGGAGGAGGGAAGGAGGGAAGAGGAGGAGGATCTCGGAGGTGCCCTAGGGAGGAGGGCTTGGGGGGTTTTTATCACCCCCCTCGTGATGGCTCTCCGCCGCGAAGATCGCGGCGGCCAAGCGAAATCTGCGGCCGCAGTTCGGCCGTGGATTAGCTGGAGGGGGGGGGTGCCGCGGGACTTGCAGCATCCTTGCCCCGATCGTCCCCGGAAGAGCCGGAGAGAATCGCAATCGCGATCCTCTGTTCCGGTCTTCCCAAAAGAAGGAACGGGATTGAAGTCGGCAGGGGCTGCCGACTTCAGCCCGTGTCTCACAATAACACGGTAGCAAGATTATTCGGTACATTGTGACATCTCATAGTTGAATAATTTTATTTATTGTATAAACCTCTTGATGAACTCTCATTTATTACTCAGATCAAACTTTTTTTGGATAGATCAAACACCAAGAGAGAGAATATAAGACAGACAAGAGCTAGTCTGGTAGGACATCTGGCCTGCCCAACAAAGGAAGTATAGTTTATAGTGGAAAAATGGCAGAGGCGGCTGTACTTCTAGCAGTTCAAAAGATCGGTGTTGCTTTGGGTGGAGAAGCACTGAGAAAAGCTAGTTCTCTGTTCTCATTGTGGACCCAATTACCAGGTAGTATGAGCCGTATCAAGAGTGAACTTTTGGTAATACAAGCCTTCCTCTGTCATATAGATACTCGAACCGATAACAGTCAAGTCCTTGAAGCTTGGGTTCAAGAGGTACGAAAACTGGCATATGGTGTTGAGGACATTATGGATGAGTATATCTATCTCATAGCTCAACAACAAGGGAGCGGGTTAGGAGGCTATCTTAAAAAAATAGTAAAGGGGTGCCAAATTGCTGCTCGGCTGAAAGAATTGGAAACTAATTTGGTTCACCATTCACAAATGAAGGAGCGATGGATGAAGACAACAGAGGAAGCAATGGGTAGTAGTTCACGTAATGCTAGTGAAATGCAGCAGAATTTAGCAGTCTCTTCTCATTTCATGGATGAAGATGACCTTGTGGGGATTGACAAAAACAAAAAAAAAATAACTGAGTGGCTATATGACGAGGATCTGGCTTGGTCTATAATGTCCGTGTGGGGCATGGGGGGATTGGGCAAAACAACCCTTGTCAACAATGTATATAAAAGTGAGAGAAAAAAGTTTGAATGTCATGCATGGATATTCGTCTCACAAACTTACGAGGTGGATGATCTTTTAAGAAGAATGATAGAGGAGCTGGATGAAAATGAAAAAGTAGAGAAAGTTCCGATTGACCTCAGAGGAATGGACTATAGAAGGTTAGTTGAAAGAGTAAGGCTTTTTCTAGAGAAAAAAAGATTTTTGATCATACTGGATGATGTATGGGATCTGAAAGCTTTCTATGCTATTCGCGATGCCATTAATGTTGATGACAACAATGGAAGCAGAATAATCATTACAACCCGGATTGCTGAGGTAGCTTCACTAGCACATGATAGTCGAAAGCTTGAGCTGAGGGTGTTGCAAAGGACTCAGGCATGGGATCTATTCTGTAAGAAGGCATTCTGGAAAAATAAGGAGAGGAGATGTCCTCAAGAACTGGAGGAGTTGGGGGAGAAAATTGTATCAAAATGTCAAGGGTTGCCATTAGCTATTGTCTCTTTAGGCAGTCTTCTATCCCTAAGAGAGAAAACCAAGTCAGAATGGGAGAAAATTTATGATCAGCTGAGCTGGGAGTTGAATAACAACCCAAATTTGGACAATGTGAAGCATGTTCTGAATCTTAGCTATAACTATTTGCCGAGATATCTTAAGAACTGCTTCTTGCATTGCAGCATGTTCCCGGAGGATCATGTGCTTCAGAGAAAGAGGCTTACGAGGCTATGGATCGCAGAGGGATTTGTGGAGGAAAGGGGATCAAGCACAATGGAAGTAGTGGCAGAGGACTATCTCAAGGAGCTAATCCATCGATGCATGCTTCAAGTTGCAAAGAAGAATCGATTCGGCAGAATAAAACACTGTCGGATGCACGATATTGTACGAGACTTGGCTGTACCATTGTCTAAGAAGGAAAATTTTAGTGTTGTACTTGATGATCTTCAGATGGTGGGGAAGACGGGTGATGAAACACGCCGCCTGTCAGTGCACAATTACAGTAACGAAATCCAATCGAGCATGGAGTTGCCAAGACTTCGCACTTTCATGGTGTTTGACCGTTCAATGTCCTCCTCATCATCATCCTTCTCGTCGCTGTGTTCCAGCTCTAGATATTTGACCGTCTTAGATCTGCAAGGCATCTCGATTGAGAGAGTACCAGATGAAATCGGGGACTTATTCAATCTGCGCTTTTTGGGTCTGAGGAAAACGAAGGTGAAGGTGCTACCTAAATCCTTGGGAAGGCTTCGTAACCTACAGACGCTGGACCTCATGCACAGTGAAATAGAGAAACTGCCAAGCACGACAAGGAACCTCAAGAAGTTGCGTCACTTGTTTGCTGAGAAGTTTCTAGATCCAAATTATAGTAATATAAATAATCGTAGAGGTGTGCAAGCTCTGAAAGGGCTGTGGAATTTGAAAGACCTGCAAACTCTCCAAGCAGTGGAAGCAAACATGGAATTTGTGAAATGGCTAGGGAACTTGACCCAACTAAGAAGCGTTCGAATATGGAAAGTGAGCGGCATCCATTGCAAAGACCTATGCGCTTCGTTATCAAGGTTGCGTTACCTATCCGGCTTGTCCCTTAATGCAAGCAACGAGAATGAGATTCTCCAGTTGGGAGGCTGGGATCATCCACCTCAGCATCTTCTAAGGCTTTATCTGGTGGGGCGACTGGCAGAAGGGACGATGGAGTTGCCCTCATTTCGTGCCCTTGGAGCTAGCCTAAGGATATTGCAACTGGGTTGGAGTGGGTTGGTAGAGGATCCAATTCATTCCCTTTCTCAGTTGACCAACCTCGTACAACTCACACTGATGAAGGCGTATGACGGGCAGCGATTGTGGTTTGGCACAGGATGTTTCCTTAACTTGAAGAGACTCTTTTTACTCGATATGCCACAACTTAATCAGGTGGAGGTAGAGGATGGCGCCATGCCAAGGTTGGATTTCCTAACCCTGGATGGCCTACCGGTGTTAAAGGATGTTCCACGAGGCATCGAGTATCTCACATCCCTCCAGACACTGTACTTGAAGGATCTGCATCCAGAATTCAGAGGGAGGTTCGAAGAAAGCGACGACAAGAACAAGATTCAGCGCATCCTTAATGCCTATTATATTTTTAAGAGAGGAGACGAAACAAAATATGAAAGACTTTCATGATTCATCCCTCTGCCCACGCATCTGGGACCACGAAGTGAGAGCTCCTTGCATTTTGTATCTTATTACTGCATCTCTTGTTTAGTAATCATTCCTCATGCCCTGATTTTAACCCATTTTTCCAACAAAAAAATTAATTCGATATTTCTAGTGTGCGGTCAGTTTCTTCAACCCAACATCTGAATCCTGTAGTTTTCACATGTTCTTATGTCTTTACTATTACATGAGGCTCATATCTGCATATTTTACCACCGGATATTTCGCGTTATATATATATATATATATAGATGATCCTGATCTAAGATTTAGTTAATGGCTCCACCTATTTGTTCTTGAAAATAAGAGGGCTAATTTCCTATAGCATGAAATTTTTTTCTTAATTTTAAAAATCTCATTAACATGTTTCTCCCTTAAATCAAAATTTAAAGAATTTCTGCAATTTTCACAAGGATTTTGATTGAACTGATAACCTGATACCCACTTCTTTTTAACAACTTTTGTCACTCTAATTTTGAACAAATATTTTCTAATTATTTTAGTCTTTAATTTACAAGCGCCATTTTCTTTTGTTGGGTCCGTATATATATTTTCATTTCATTGCTCCAAAACTAACTATTTTCCCCTCCTCATCTCTATGCTGTTGTCCTATATTTTCAGCTCTTAAAAATATGTGCTTGTTTTTATATGATATTTTCCTTTAATGTATTTCTGAAAATCAAAATTATGAAATGCATTTATAATTCCCTCCAAGTAAAACTTCATTTTGATGTTTCCTTCCATTCAGTTTCCTCACTCAAAATAGGCGGCTTTATTAGATATTTCGTATAATCTTCACTTCATAATTTGGTTATATTGATTTGAAACTTTTCTATAACTTATTTCCTCTGTAACTTTTCTTAATTTATCATAATCTTTTAGCATATATTTTGGATTATGGAGGTATGGAAAACTTAGAAAATTATGTATCTAGCTCATTAATTTATTCAATTGTCTTATTGACCTTGGATGAATAAAGGTTGCTTCATCTTGCAGGAAAATCATTTTAGGGAGTGGAGAACAAGCTCACAAAATTAAAATTCTAGCAGATATTTTATTAAATTTTTCTCTTTCTAGTTATAATGTACTTTGCTCATAAAGATCTGTCTGCCGTATATTATGTGTATAAGTGCTTGTCCTATTCTATTAGGATCCATTCAATATGCTAAAAATGCGGTGTCTTTAGATGCTCATGTAGTCATGATGACGTGTAATTTTTTTTTTTTCATTAGATTGTTTATGTAATTAACTGGAAATTACTTTTTCTTAAGATTTTCTATTATTTGGTTGGGTGAGGATAATTGAGTTTGTTATTTTAATAGTTGGCGCATGCTCTAAAAATTGACTTTGCTATAAATCATTAATGGGGCTTTTGTAGTACCATTACCTTCATGGGCCCCTTTATTTTGAGAGAGAACTATTGAGTTTGTAATTTTATTAGTTGGTGCATGCTATAAAAATTGTGACTTTGCTCTAAGTCATTTATAGGGCTTTAGTAGTACAATTACCTTTACAATTTCCACATTTTGAGATTATTTTTTTTTCTAGAATCAAATAGAATCAAGTGAGAAGTCCTTTTCCAAGAAAATAGTTGTATTTTTTTTATGGCTATTGGTCGAGCTTTTCTTTCCACCCAGTGATGGGCATGCTAGAAAACTTGTTCGCAAGTTCTCGTAAATGCATGGGAGTGCTACTAACATTTTGAGTAACTGAAAAGAAGATAATCAGAAGGAAGATAATTCGAATACCCTTGGCCTTCAATGAATTTCGCTATTATCGTACCACCATTCAATTGTTAAGGGTTGTAGTGCTGGGTTGTGGTAGGAGTGTAGTGCTGGAATATGGTAGAAATCTAAGTTATACCTATTCCTAAGATAAAAAGTAGAGTAAAATTTAGATAAGATAAAGATGTATGAGATTGCTTGTCTAAGGTCCTCTATAAAGTATAATTTCTATTTATTTATACTAACAGATAATAACCACACACTCTGACAGTTGCTCTCACGTCTGACCTCCACTGCTGGCAGTTCTGATAACTGTCGCCATTATCCTGTACTTTGCATATTTATCAGCATTGTTGCTCTACAACTATTATGTCGATAATCATATTTTTTCAACCTAAGGTACAGTTCTACATCTGAGACTATCCTTGAGACTACTTCAATTATCTCAGTCTATTTTCATGTACTGCGGTTGACTATGGCCAAGTTCTAGATATTTGGCCTACTTTTGATCAAACTATTCTTCTTTGGTCTATACGTCCATATTTGGTGAAATTTATCGTAATTGAACTCTCTTAGTCTCGTGAGGGTCGTATGATTCTCACTGACTTTGGCTTCATCAAGCCTGATCCACGTTTAGTCCCACATAGCTCTTTATTATAAAAACTTATGCGGGTGCATGTTTAGTCCCACATAGCTGACTAGTTTTTTTGGGTGAGGTCTTTGGTTATTATAAATAAAATCAAAGTAGACCTGGCCTATAGCTTATGTGGAATAGAAGATACTATAGCATGAGTTTATTAGGGTTGACCACGGGTTAATTATGGTTTTGTGATTGAATTTGACTGAATTTGGATGGTAAGAATACCAAGGCTTAAATGAGACACTAGATAGATTTGGATATTTGTATAAAAAATTCAAATAATACCTTTAGTTGGTCTTTTTGGATAAGATCCTGAGTTATTACAGCTCAAATGCATTCTAAAATTTTTCTTTTGTGTGTGTATGTTTGTTTGCAACTTAAAGAGTCCAGCGTGTTCTGAAATTTAAAAGATTCCTATAATAGTGGAATATCACATGTTTCTATCAAGCTAAGATATTCAAATTGGAGAATGTAATGGAAGAATAATCCACTCACAAAAATAATAACCATCCTTAATATAAACCACAGGGAGAAGAAGGAGAGTGTACTTGAGCCGATTCAGCACAACACAGAATAGGTGGTTCCGATCATGAAGGATGAGGACACCTCAAAATTGTTTGAATCAAACATAGTATCATGATATCCAAAAACATTGTCACTTATGATTTTTTAGAACAATTAATTACGAAATTAAGATGAGTAAATTTAAAAGAGCATACACCTTTACAGAACAGTAAATTAGATGTGTTCATGACTGCAATAATAGCCCGAACCATCTAAAGGTGAAAATGGTCACAAGTTTCGCATGACAGCAAAGTAGAATGTCCCTGATTGTGAAAATGGTGCTTCGATTCAAGTTGGACAGTTGGAAAAGTTGAGGCACATATACAAGCAACCTATAAGGAGGAAAGGTGCTTCGATTCAAGTTGGACAGTTGGAAAAGTTGAGGCACATATACAAGCAATCTTGACGAAAGATGTGAGAATGCAAAAATTTATTTCACTACAAGTCTACTCCTCATTTATACAGATAATGGAGCATATCAGTTGGTTATTTTTCATAATTACTTGCAACTAAACATTAGTGTTGAATCTTTTTGTGTAGTCTGAACTCTTGTGGCTACAAAAAATCTCCTTGAAGATAGAAATGTATGCATGGATAGCCATAAAATGAAAAGTAACAGTTAATGAACCCCATGGATCATGTGACTCAAGATTTCCATTACAAGTGAGAACATGAACTATTCTACCTACTCGATCAGTCGAATCTCAATCTCGTCTTCTTTTTCCTTTAAAACCTGCATGGAGGAAGTTAAAAACAATCCTATCAAACTTCTGCCCCTTTAAATCTGTGGAGTTTAGTTGTTACATCAACCCCATGCAAAATCATCACTCCCATCTGT
Source organism: Phoenix dactylifera (assembly GCF_009389715.1). Classification (NCBI taxonomy): domain Eukaryota; kingdom Viridiplantae; phylum Streptophyta; class Magnoliopsida; order Arecales; family Arecaceae; genus Phoenix; species Phoenix dactylifera. The sequence goes on along the minus strand of NC_052392.1, from coordinate 24,886,159 downwards.
CCCATCCCTTCAATTCGAATTAGCAAAAGCAATGTCTCCTTGCATAATATGGATTCCAAACATTCACGAACCTACGACCAGTCAGTTAACAGCCAACCGCTCTACCACTGAGCTACTGAGGAACAACGGGAGATTCGACCTCATAGAGTTCAACTCCCGTTCTCAACCCATGAACAATATGAGTCCGAAGCTTCCTTCGTAACTCTGCACATATGATTTCACTTTACTTTTTTTTTTTCAAAGCAGAACATATGGTGCAGGGAAATTTTATGCCCCAGTAGAGAGTAAACATACTGTAACAACCCAGGACCTCACCCAAAATGGCTAGCCGGAAGTTATTATTTGGGTTCCTTGATCCTGTATAAGTACCCAAGATCTACCCAGCGAATAACCAATGTGGGACTAAACACACGCCCGCACGGGTCCTCACATACTCCCCCCGTTCAAGCCCTGACGTCCTCGTCAGGCTAAGGATTCATATCTATTCAAATCAAATCACAAACACCACGATTGACCCGTGGTCAGCCCCAATGGATCCGTGCTGCAGTGTCCCTTAATCCACATAGGTTATGGGCCGGGTCCGCTCTGATACCACCAAATCTGTCACGCCCCGAGCCCGAGGCGCGGCAGACGCCGCACGCCCGCACGGCGGGCTGCACAGGCGTGCAAGACAGCGGATCATATCAAAGCAATCACAGATGTTCAAAACTGACATAATTATTTAAATTTATTCAAAAGCAGTCTTACAAAATTCAAATAACATATGCTTACGTAAGTCAAATACTCTAATCAATCTAACTAAAGGACCAATAACTGAAGGAATCGTCAGAAAATCTAACACACTCCTCAATCCCGTGAGATCAAGCCTCTGGATCTGAAAAATGGAGAAAATAGAATAATGAGCTACACTAGCCCAGTAAGCAACAAAATATCCTAAAGTGGGGTCAGAGCATATCAGATCAAAATACAGGATAATGTCTGGAATAAATCATAAATAACATCGTTTTGCTGTTTTCAAAACTTATTATCATTTTTCCAAAAACTCTGATACCAGAATCTCAACATAATAGGCTACGGCCACGTAACCCAATGGCATGGGTTGCACAACGTGCCAAATCTATTATTTTTATCCACCGATGGCAGCCGGTGTTGCACAAAAGTGCCAAATCCACTATTTTTATCCACCGATGGCAGCCGGTGTTGCACAAAAGTGCCAAATCCATTATATTTACCCACCGATGGCAGCCGGTGTCCAGAAACCACTATTCTAATCACCGGTGGCGCGGTGTCGAAACCGGTTCCTCACAGATTACAAGTCGACAGGTCCAACGTATAATCCCCATTGGCGGGGCCAGAACAGAACAGAACAGATCATAGCCATGCTGAGAATACATATATATAAAAACAGATTTTATAAATTTTCCAATCATAGTTTACGGATTTCAAAGCATAATTTTTAAATAAAATTTAACATGCCAGACCCATTTTATAGAATACAAAATATTTATCAGAATTTAATCTATTTATCAAATAATTTGGAAATCACACTCGAAGTATTAAGTTACTTACCTCTTCTCGCTTAATTCCTACTTCAGATAGGCAGATCAGGTTCACCTGTTTAAATTTAATTAATTCTTTGTTAATATCAGAATTAAGCAAATTTCAAAAATAATACTATTGGACATGGCCCAACAGGGCCCAGAGTTGGCCCATAATGGGCATGGCCCGACAGGCCCATATTGGGCACGGCCCAATGGGCCCGCATAGACCCAGCTAAGTAGGGCCACCAAGGTTGGCTTCCAATTAGTTCATTTATATAATAAAATTTATTGCAGGGACTAATACTTAATTTACAGGGTACTATTTTATAAAGCTCGAGTGGGCTAAATAAAATATAGTTGGGGACCTTTATGTAATAAATCTTTTCTATAGGGATCAGATACAAATTACAGAAAGTCCTGAAATAACATAATGTCAAGGGCTTATCTGTAAAATTTCATTTATTGGCCAAATGGGTTCGGGTTTCGGATTCCGGGTTTCGGATCCGGGTTCGGGTTCCGGGCTCGGATCTGAATAGGGCCCAAGTTAGGTTTCGGGTTTTCTTCTTCTCTCTCTCTCTCTCTCTTTTTTTTAAACTGGGCCCAAACTGGGCCTGCTGTGGACCGGGCCCAAGTCGGGCCCACGGTGAACAAGGCCCATGCTTGGCCCTGTTCGGCCCGTAGGGGCCTTCTTCCTCCCCAAACACCCACGGACATGGAAGGGAGAGGAGGAAGAAGGGAAATTGGGGGGGGGGGGGGAGGAAGGGGGCTGGCATGATGGCCATCCTGGGTGGCCGGAGGCCATCCCTCGGTCGACGGCCGGCCAACCGTGGTGGCGGCCGATGGCCGCTGTGGTGGCTGGCGTCAAAAGAACAATCGAGAATGATCTCGGTTTGGGGCCAAAACAAAGAAAATATGGCTATTGGCAATGGAACAAATAGCAAAGAGAAGAAGCTTACCGGCAGTCGACACACTACAAGAATAGTGGTCATTAGCGACGCTTTTTTTGGCCTTTAACGACGTTTTTAAGCGTCGCTAAAAACCATCCCGACGCTTTCGTAAGCGTCGGCAAAGCGTCGCCTATGCTACAGTGGAGAAAATGTTTTCCGACGCTTGCAAAAGCGTCGGAAATTAGCGACGCTTTTTAGCGACGCTTTAAAGCGTCGTTAGAATATTTTTTTGTTAAAAAAAATATTTATGGCATTAAATATTATGATTCTGCATTTATGGCATTAAAGATATTTAATGCCATAAATATTTAATGACTTATCAAGAGGCTCAAATATGTTCAAATATAGAAGTACCTTCGGGTGTTGAGGCCATTCTAATATCAATTAACCACCACAAACAAAGATTATACAGTCTGTTCTGGAATGCAACGGGGCCGAAAGAGAATGAAAGCTTCTGCTTTAAGGCGCGAATCTGGTGATGGCCAAAAAACTCGGGGTTCCCTGGATTGAGGAAAGCTTCAGAATGTTGGTTCCTAGAAATCCACGTCATGTTTTCGTACCATGACACCTGCAAGTACTTGTTCTTTCGCTCACCAAGTGTTCATGCCTTTCATCAATGCAAGGTCCATACAGATGAGCCGGCCAAGAATACAGAATCATCCTGTCAAGGAAAAAACCTTGAATCAAAGAGCTCCATTGCGATAAGAAAAATGTGTGAACCAATATAGAAGAAAACCAACTAGTCTGTCAAAGATTTAAAGTATTAAACAGAACACATCCCTCTACATAGGAAATCTTGTTTTTGACTTGATCCAAGATTCCACACAACCATAGTACATAAATTAAGCAAGAGCAGAATACTTCGATTGTAATCCTACCCTACCATGACAAGTAAACATTCAGATAGAACTCTACATGTCCCAGATCAAAATTGTGTGGTTTCATCTTCATCTGCCTCCCTCAGCACTTCATTGAACATATACTGGCTCTGGTACTCCATTAAATACTGTGCCGATCTTTTCACATCAAGAAACAGCTGATACACCCTATATTTAAAGGTTAGAATAACACAAATGCAGCAGCTATGATTCTGGCACTTGAGGCTTAAACTCTCATGTAAGCTTTATATACCAAAATTCAAACATATCATATTGACCATAAAGTATCATAATAACCTTATAATAACCTTATAAGGTTATTATAGTGATGTATATTTCTAGGAAAATTCAGTTTGACCACCTAGTTCAAAACTAATTATAATAACCTTATAATTAACCAATCATTCATGAATCATTGTTTATAGTGTCTTTGTATTGGTTAATGCTCTTCCTTTAGTTTTTATAGCATAAGATGAAAGGGAAAATATTAATTAAATATTAAGCATAGCATATAAGTAGATAACAACCAACCAGTTCCACAAAAGCAAAGAATTCATTCGACAGGATTGGTCATAAGAAACAGGAACACCCTCCTCTGTACAGAGGCGGCGGATCCCGGCTGCAGGTGGTTCAGTCCAGCGGTCAAGCGGCGGCGCTTTCCGACGAGAAATCCCAGAGGAAGAAGCTCGGAGAAGAAGGCTTGAATCTCGGCGTTTCTGGTGATGGAAATCAGAGGAGGGGAAAGAGAGCTCGTCGGATCTCAAGGCGGTGGCCGGAGGTGAGGAAGGAGGAGGAGGAAAGGGAGAAGAGGGAGGAGAGGCTCGGTGCTGGAACAATCACAAAGGAGGAGGGATTTAAAGAAAGATCCAAACGGCTCACCGCCGCGATTCCCGCAGCGGTTGAGCGAGATCGACGGCCGCTCAAGCGGCCGCGGGGCAGCCGCGGAACAGCCGCGGGGATGCCGCGGAACGGCCGCGGCGCCGCCTCTCCCGGTCATGCCGCGGAAGGAGGAGCAGGGGATCATAATCGCGATCCCCTGTTCTGTTTCCTTTTGGGGGCTAAGGGCTGGAGTCGGCTAGGCCTGCCGACTCCAGTCCATTGAGGCCCTATTCTCACACATACAAAAGAGCAAAGAGAAAAGAAATTTAGCATTCATTTTTGAACTGGAAGGGGAAAGGAAAAAAAGGAAACTAGAAAGTGAAAATAGTACAACAGGTTAGCGGTAAACAAGCAGAGGAGCTAAAATGGACAAATGAGCTGGTACTTTTGCTGTCATTTAAAAAGATGATATTCTAGATTTCCAAAGAAATCCCATAGTATTACTAGTTGTCCTAGAGCTAGTATACAGGATGAGACAACTAATCTTGATCACTAGCAGGACAGTGCAATCTTCCAATGGTTGCATGCAACACAAAGGCAACGCGTACCATTACAGCAAATTTCTTTTTCTGAGGCAATTATTACTACAAATTTCAGCTACAAAAATCACTATCGTTGCCTTCATACTCCTTATTAGCAAACAAATTCAGAAAAGATGAATCACTGAACAACTAAAAAGCATACAAGTAGTTTTGAACGATTTTTTCTTTTGTTGCTATCTTCCTTGAAGTTATTTGGGGGAGAAAAAAGCTAATTGTTTCCAAAATTTTCAACCACCGTGTACATCTTACCAAACCAATCCATCTTAATCTGGATAAATATTATAATGGCAGAAGCATGCATGAATACATGCACTTCTTCTTACTTCTTAGGAGAGGACAAAGAAGAAATCAGAACAAAAGAGTCATATTTCTGCAATTCTAGGAACATCAAGAAAAAAATAATAATGATTCCCAGAGCAATGAAAAGCACTACAAACTCCAAGCGAACCCAAAATGAGCAACACCAAGCACCCATTAGCCAAGAGCGATATCTTTATACATCGAGTTCAACGTGTTCATCTTTGACTAGAGTCATTTTCCAATAATATCAGGTGCTGCAAACCCTCTACCGACTCTTTTTTATAGGAACGAGTGGATACAAAGATATGAGTAGTTTGAGTAATATAAGGAAATAGGAACAGGTTTTATGTGAGGCCCAACCTTACTGGGCCGGCCGGTTGGCTCAGCCCGGTGCCAAAATAGTGGCCCGAAGGTCTGTTTCAAATCAAAAACAGGGCGGAGCCCTGGTAGAATTCGGCGGAGGGGGAAGAGTCCCCCTCTACTATGAAATCTCTTGGCCCTCCACTAAATGATAAGCCTAGCCTCCACTTGTATATAAGGCCCTCCCCCCCCCCCCCCCCCCCCCCCCCCCCTCCTCTCTTGGCCCTCCACTAAATGATCATGGAGCTCCCTCCTTTCTCTTTTCTTCCCTTGAACTCGCGGTTGCCCGTCTTTGTGTTCGCCAAAAATCAGAGCCGTCAGACGCCACCGGAGCCGAGGTAACGCCCTGTGCATCCTCCCCTTTCCTTCTTCTTCCCAGGACTAGGATTTATGGCCGCCGGCTGAGAAAACGGCAGAAAATCGACCGTCAAAGGGAGATCCTATTTTTGCCGAGTTTTTCTTCCTCTTTTCCGCCACCAATGTCGCCGCCTCTTAGCACCGAACCTCCGGTTGAGTCCCACGGCCTCCCTACTCTCTTCCATGACGGAGTCGTGGCTGCCGGTGAGTGGCCAATGGCCGAAAATCAAGGAAAGGTCCGATTCTCCTATTTTTCGGGCATTTTCTTTGAATTTTCTCACCGGCCGGCCACCACCCCCGGCTGTCACCACCGCCGGCTGCCATCTTGTTGGACATCGCAGTCATAGCCACCAGCCACCCCTTTCTCTTCTCTTCTGTTTAGCTAGGAAAGAAGAAAGAAGAAAAGAAGAAAAGAAGAAGAAGAAAGGAAGAAGACGACGAGGAGGAGAGAGAACCATCCCTCTCTTTCTCTTTTATTTTCTCTCCACTTTTTCTCTCCCCTCGCTACTTTCTTTCTCTAGAAGAGCCAAGGAACCCAGTATCGGATTTTGTCGACTTGATCTACGAACCCGAATTGACCCCTATAAAGGGCTCCGATCCATCCTGGTTTCCGGGTCACCTACTGGACTGATCATCCGGTGTTATCAAGTGTCCATAGAATCCACTGATGATGAACATCGTTAAACGACCTTGGCCCTGATTGAGTTCATGCCCTATGATTAAAATTGGCAAACAAAAATTAATTTTGTCTTTAATATTTTTATAGGGTTAACCGAATTACCTAGCAAAGTCTGACAGTGTAAGACAAAAGAGCTAAGTAAATCTTATACTCCTTACTAGTTTTTAAACTTGTAAGTAGATCTTACACTCTTTATTATTTTTCAAGTGATCATATTATTCATACATAAAATTTGCTTGCGAAAATATCATGTTATTCATGTTTTTTGTTAGTGAAAAAAAAATATCATGCTTTTCTTAAAATTATGGATCAACATATGTGTTATAAAAATCATGCTTTATTATAAAAAATAATTTTATGAATGTTTCGATGAAAATAGTTTTGTTATGAAATATGAATCTGACATGCTATCTAGTGCTTTTAATCTATTTATATGTATGTTTTAAGAAAAAGATATAAATTTTCTAAAGGCTTTCAGATAGCTATGTATGATTCTTAGAATTGGAAAAATCGACATCCGGAGCTAGCATCCATACGAACACAGGCTCTGCTAGCAGGTATAAAGTTGGCATACAAAATATGAATCTATGTCAATTATGAACACGAGCCCTGTCACGAATATAAGGCAACCATAGCACGAATATATGTGAGTATTGTTTTAAACTATGATATGACTAAATAGCTAAAAGATTATTTATATATTTATTAGCAAAATGAACTTAGAGCTATGTTTATGAAATATGAATGATTTATGCATGCATGATTAAGACTTGTTTTATTATACTGTATTATGAAATGCTTATTTTGGAATATCTGTTATTTTTCTTAAATGATGCATTGACATGCAAAACTTATGCTTGATTCGGTAAGATAGTGAAGAGTTTACTTACTGAGTCGTATCGCTCATATACTTCTATTTTTCTCTCTCTCCGAACAAATAGGGTCGATAAGAACGAAGGATGGTACGAGCTTAGAGTTCGCATTAGCAAGCTTGGCGATCTATATAGTAGAGCAGAAGTTTAGTTCTTCAGTTGATTATAAAATTTGTAGTTAGTGATTTTCTGAATAGTAAAGATTATGAGTTTGGTATTTATGTTTGGATTTACAGGCTCTAAACGAATATTGGTTTTATTTAATAAATAATGAAATTGGATTCCTATTTATTCTATCATATTTGAGACGGAATTGAAAGCTAAATACAATGTTGGCTTCGTATCATCGTGGGTTGTACCCCTCGGTAGCACGATCATGTTATGTTCCAGATCTGGGGTGTGACAAGAAATGCGCACAAGAGAGAGGTGGCGATGATATCGGAGGCAGAGCTGAAGGTGTAGGTGAGGGAGAGGGAGGAGAGTGCCCCTCCCCAGCTCACCTTCCCCGCTCCTTCTTCCTTTTCCTCCTCCCCGTTCACCTTTTCTTCTTCAAACAAAACCATGGTCTCTTTGTTTCTAAACAAAAAAGCTTCCCTTCTCTCCTCTCTGCCCAAAGATGGTGAAGCAGCCGTAGAGTAAAAAGGAGAGTCTCTCTTTCACCTGAGGCGGTTTTCATTTTGACGTTAACTTCTTGGTGAAGTAGAAGGGGCTTTTGCATGTTAGCCCCTCAAAATTTCTTAGTTTCTTCATTAGCTTCCAAATTCTTAAAATTTACATAGTAGGCCCTGAAGGATGATATACTTTTTAAGGCTCTAAGTTACATTTATTGCCACAGAAAAAGCTTTCCTAACATTTTTTTTGTACTTGATATTTAGGCTTTCGAGTCTTTAACTGTCATTTTTTCCTACTAGATGGCTAGGAACTATCTTTTAAGATTCATTTATTGACAAATTATTGATTTACATCAAAGAATTCATTTGTCACTTCCAAAATATAGCATTAATACTGGGTTGAATATTCTATATGTTTGAAAAGTTACTAATTTAGCAAAGAGTTGGACGATGTTCTTGAATACATCAACTAATTTAGTAATAACAATGCACAATCAAGTTGGAAGAAAAGTTATAGACTGTGGATATGATGGATGGAATGTAAAATAGTTACAAATATAGGATTTAGGTCTATCTCTCTACCCACAAAAAAATATAGGCCGCTAATTTTATTTGTTAAAACAAATTTGTGAAAATATAAAGACTAATATGCCACACAATTTTGGTAGTCAATAAGGCCATCTAGTTTTAGTTCAAAAAAGCATAAATATTGTGACAATTTTAGCAAGTTAGAAGTCAATGGCATAAGATATGCACCAAATGCATAAAAGATTCATCAACTATAATATCTACTTTTTCATCAAACACAATTACAATATCTACTTTTATCAAACAAACACTAGAATATCTACTAGTAAGCAGTAAAAAGTCCCCAACACTATTGACTGTTTTAACAAAAATTAGTAATAAATTAGATGGCAAGGATCCAAGATGAACTCATAATGGCTTGATTACATTCTTTATAAATTTGCTGCTACTTCACATTCAGTCACCGGATGGACCAACCTAAGACTCTACTTACTATCTTCAATTTTCACATGAAAACTTATCATTTAATCCTAGATAAGCTCATATGCTTTTAACCTCAATACCTTTTGAATATTTTAAGAGCAGTGCCCTGTTATAAGAAAGCAAATCCCTTCGAACCCAAGTAGCCTCATCCTTATCTCTCCTCGCTTTTGAGTCTCAAAACATCCCGATGGCCCATTTCCTCATTCAAAAGCTTCTTTAGCCTTTAGTATCTACAGCTCTCCCACTTAAAAAACCACCCCCACCTCACCCCATTACTTCCTTCCAAGGTCTTTCTTCTCTTCACTTCTTCTAAGATGCCTTCCTCCCCACCCCAAATGTCACCCAAAATCAACTCTCCTCCTTACCACTTCCAACTCCCAGACGCCACCACCAGACAAATGAAACCAGAGTTCGAGGCACCACCGAGAAAGAATGGACTTTTGCGACCACGTCAACGAACCAATCCTATGATATGGTGTGCAGCTGTTCTCTGTGTCATATTTAGCCTTCTTCTCATCTTTGCCGGGATTGTCACCCTCATTGTCTTCTTAGTGATCAAACCAAGGAATCCACTGTTCGACACCACCAGCGCAAGCCTTAACAGCATCTACCTCGACTCACCGTCCTATTTGAATGGCGATCTCACCTTCCTCGCCAACTTCTCCAATCCAAATCATAAAATTGATGTCATGTTCGAGTACTCAAGCATCGAATTGTACTTCTACGACAGGCTTCTCTCAGCACAAGCGTTGCAGCCTTTTGCTCAGAGGAGGGGAGAGTCGAGGCTCGAGTCGGTCCACATGATATCAAGCGAAGTCTACTTGCCACCGGAGCTCATCATGGAGCTCCAAGAGCAGGTGAGGAGAAACAGGATTGTGTACAATATTAGAGGAACTTTCAAGGTCAAGGTCAGTGTGGGCGTTGGCCATTTGTCCTATTGGCTCTATGGGCGGTGCCAGATCGAGCTCACCGCTCCTCCTAGTGGAGTTTTAGTGGCGAGAAGTTGCAGAACAAAGAAGTGAAGATATATAGTTTCTTTCTTCATTTCTTCTTCCTTTAGTCTGCTATTGGGAGTGATTGATGTATGCTGAATATGGGAGTTTTGATATATGAGTTTCCATACTCGTAAATTCTTTTAGACTGCATTCATCGCACGGTTTTCAAACGCTAAAACCAAATAATCGCAATACCTGAGACATCAATTATAATTTGTTCATTGATGATTAAGTTCAAGATTTGTACTTATGATTACTCCCTTGCAAATTTGTCGATATTATGTTCAATTTTTGAGATCAAGCAAGCACTCTCTCAGGCCTTCTGATTGTATTAGTCGTTCCTTGTGAGCATCAGAGAACTTGCCGATTTGGTAAAGAATAATTAAAAGAAAGTTCCACACTTCAATTAAGCAGTGTCTTCAGAATATCTTTGCCAGAGTTTTAAGACTTCAGAAGAGTAAAGTACTTTCACTCAAACTTGTTAAAGTTTAACACATAGGCCCCCCCAGTATACTATGAAGGCAACTATAAGGAATTGGCCTTCTTCCCCTAGGGGCAAGTTGCTCCATTAGATTTGGGCCACTATCATACAAGGATCTACAATATGGTACAGCAAGTCACATAAAATTCAATTCAAATGCAACGAGGGCTGTCTGATCCATAAGAATCTGAACTTTTTTATTGATTTAATCTAAAGTGGCCTTCTGAAAAGATAAGGTGGGGCTTACAATGGACCTTAATTGTTAAGAAACTGTCAAATAGTCAGAAGCACAGCACAAAGCATCCACAAAACAAAAGCAGGGATTCAGTTTTAAACAGTACCACTTACTACTACTATGGCAAGAGGCTAGAGGTATGATTTCAAGTTATCTCGACCCACGATTAGCAAAGCCCAACTGTTGTACTTCAAAAAAATCCTCCACCTTAAAAATAAGGTAATAGACAGTTAAGAGCCTATTTGACCAGTAATAGACAGCTAAGAGCCTATTTGGTATCATATTTAAAGAATAAAAAATTAAAATATGTAATTTGATGCAAGAAAGTTATTTGGTGTTCTTATTTTTATTTTTTTTAAAAAAATATAATTTATGAAAAAAAAAAGTAGAAGTGAAAAACTTTTATTTTCACTATTTGAAAAAGTGATTTTTTGAGTGACAAACAACTCACTCTCAACTCTCTTATCTATTTATATCCTCTCTTCTTATTTATGCTGAGATCTAATACACTTACAAGGCACAACTTTGTAAGTCTATACTTCTTGTTTCTATTTGTTTGATCCTTTTCTTACCTGGTATGAGGAGTTGAATCCTCTGTGGTGTGAAAGGGAAGGCTTCCTACTTTAAAAAATTGGATTCTCTATAAAAAAGAAGGGAGATGAATAATTGGATCCTCTAATTACTTTTTTCCGGCTCAGAATATATGCTATGAAATCTGTCTTGGAGGTGCGTTACACGCCGTTAACAGAGTCTGAGGATAACGGAACCATCGTGGCGATCGAAGTGAGGTGTCCCTCCTAAGTCTTAACCGCTCACAGAAACCAAGCACTTTACGAGAAGTCCGCCTGCTGATCGACACGTGTCAGGGCTTGCGCCACGTAGCCCTCCGTTTCCCATCTCCGGCCTTTTGCGGTTCGGTGGTTTTCTTCCTTCTGTTAACCCTTCTCCTTCAGGCCTTCTGATCTCGCGTAGGGAAAAAAACATGGAGGTGCCCATAGGCTTTCTTGCTAAGCTATGGAGCTTTATCTCATTCCTTCCGTTCTTCTTCATGCTAATGATTCTTGGCATCCTCAAAGGTACATTAAAGGTCATTTTACATTCCATTCCAAAGAACAAACGCTAGATTAGAGTCAAGGTCTCAAGAAAACTGAGGTGTGTGTTTATATATATGTATGCATGTGTATATGTAAGTATATATATACATATTGATCATATTAATTTGTGGGATTATGAGTTTGTCCGTTATAAACAGAGACAACTTGAGAAATAAATCAGAATGACCAAACTGATTTTGTCTTGCTGTTTACCATTAGGTGTCATTAGTTGAGCAATTTGATGTAAAGATATTGTACATTACCTCCGAAGGAAAATTAGATTTGAATAAATTTAGGAACGCATTTGGATGTCTTAACTTGAAAGGCTTTTTTTTTAAAAAAAAAAACATTAAAGAAGTTTTCTTTTTTAGATTAGGGGAAGCTAATCCCCACTTTTTCATCCTTTACCAACCCCACCTCTCAAGCATTGTTAATAAGCAGAAGTTCTGAAAGGTGGGATCATGAATATGCAAAGCTCTGCTTAGAGTAGAAATTTCAGTAATAAAAAGAAAAGAGTAAAAAATTCGTTTGCAAAGTTTTAAAAAAAATGGCAAAATTTCATTATACAGCAAAAGAGCTAGTTGTATAAACTATAGCATCGAACTTCAAAAACAGAAAATATCATGAAATATCACAAAAGAATTTCTTATCATGTCTTCCCAGAAGGTACCTTGTTGATTGGTTTCATTATTGAGGTAGCACTGCCGGCTACCTCTTAATGAGCATTAACCAAAAATGAGTTAGTACTGCCTGAATTAGTTTGATCTCAAGGAAAATAGAGGGATCCTAACGCATACACCCATGTTGTGTTTCGCTTAATGTTGTCCTGAATGCGCTGCAATTTCATCAAACTTGTCCATTTTGATCTACTATTGGAACGGGGTTTAAATTTACACTGGAGTTAATCTTCTATGCCATTTAGATATGTTTCTAAAGGCTCTGCTACCAATTGTCAATTAAACATTCAGATATAGCAGCAGTGATATTTCTTGCAATGTTCTTGTGTAATATACTCTTATAGTTGTTTTCTTTTTGCAGCTGCTGTCATTGGTCCAGTAGTAGCTGTGATAATTCTTGTCGGTAATTCTGCCGTAATCATCGGTCTTTGGCCTGCACATTTCATCTGGACTCACTACTGTGTGATAAAGTACATCACCTTGTCTCTTTACATCCTGCCATAAGAAAACAGTGTACATGAAGAAAATTCTCTGATTTGAGACATACAGGAGCACTTTCCCATTCTCAAATTGTAACTTTTATCTTCACCAGTCACCTCTTTTCTTTCCCTAGATTATGCTAGAGTCTCAAGATCCTAATCGAACCTCAACCTGATGGTCATCTAATAATTGTCAATGCCAAGAACAAGGAAACATGACACAGTGGCATTCACTACTATGCTTTTTTATGCTTACAGTTGCATCTAGGGTCTCAACTGTGCTGTGTATTTCTCATGGCAGAACCAAGAGACTTGGGCTTGTTCTCAAGGTGTTACTGTTGCTGTGCCTGCCAGTGCCGTTGCTTTTGTGGCCAGTGTTCGGCATTCTTGGGAGCCTTCTTGTAGGAACAGGATATGGATATTTCACTCCTCTGATTGCAACTTTTGAGGCTGTTGGGGAGGGTGTCATCAACAAGCTTTATCACTGTTTTGCTGTAAGTTTTACATAAGATTACAACAAAGATCAACAAAAAGTCTGGACCCATAAAAGTAAGATAACCTCCAGTACTATTTAAAATTACATGCTCAATTCCAATGGTGTAGCTGGTGGAAACAATCAAGCTTGCAGGAGAAAATTGTATCCAACCATTAGTAAGTTAGCGGAGGGGTCATCTCACCAGTTACTTCATTGAAATGTATGAAATAATTAGTGTGAAATGCAATGACTGTAAAACTAAGCAAAATGTTCTGCAAGAGTATCAAAAACAAAACAGGGGTCAATGAACCTGATTTACCGGAAAACTCTAAGCACCTGCAGTACAGAAAAGAAAAAACCAGTCTACCTGACATTTTTTTAAAAAACAAACTAGTAAGAGAGGCAATGCCTTAGTAATTACAACTCTACACTCATGAAGAGAAGCAGTGGGATCAGTAGCCACTAGTGTATCTAATTATTCTGAAAATAGATTCTCATTACACTCGTGTCTAACTGAAGTGATACTTTGACAGAATGGATGCATGGGCACAATCAAGGGAGCTTGTACGTTGGTGCGGGACTTCACAGACTTTTGCTTCCACTCCTACTTCTCATTTATGGATGACCTGAGTGAAAAAATAGCAGAGGATGAGAAACCAGTGGATATCGAGTATGGCATTATTCATTTTTACATAAGTGTTCCACTGCCTGTTGTCAGAATGCCTTGTGCTTCTTATTGCAGTTTGTGAATTTTTTCAAAATGCTTATTACATACATACTAATTTCGAGTCATGAGTAACATTCTAATACATTCCTGTACTGATTCACTCATGCCATAACTAATTTCTTTTGACTCTACAATGTAGAGTTTCTCATATGACCAAAATTTCCAAGAACATTCTATTATGGCATCAAGAAGTAACAAATACCATTCACATATTGATTTACAAATTTAAGCATTAATTTGAGGAAATGTAGATCTCTATTGTTCATGTTAAAATTATCATTTCAAACTTGATCATGAATCACATATCTGGATCATTTCAGAGTGACATGTCTGCATACTTATTGAATACATGAACTTCAATACTTCAGATTCTTTTGAGCAAAAAGACTTTCATATTCTTTGAATTGCATATCAATGAAACATCTACTATTTTTGATGAAGTCATATTTTGCTTTTGTTGGAAGGTTAACAAAACTACCAGGTTGTTTGCTTGTTTGCCTTCTTGCGGTCCCCATAGATGTGCTTATGATAACTGGTTTGGCATTATGGAAAAGTCCCTACATGTTGTTGAAAGGATGGCAGCGGCTGTTTGAGGACTTGGTTGGGAGGGAAGGACCTTTCCTAGAGACAGTTTGTGTACCTTTTGCTGGGCTAGCCATCTTGTTGTGGCCTCTAGCGGTGATCGGGGCAGTGCTTGCTGCATTCATCTGCAGCTTCTTTCTAGGACTCTTCGCTGGAGTGATCGTTTATCAGGTCTTTGGAATATATGAACTCTAACGAAATGGAATTTACAACTGTGATGCCAGTAGGCACTTGGGCATTAACTTCTAAATAATATTCTAAATGCTTGAGGTTTATTTTTCATTCTTAGGAGAACTCTCTACGAATGGGACTCGCATATATCGTATCTATTGTATCAATCTTTGATGAGTACGCGAATGACTTGCTTTATCTCAGAGAAGGTTCCTGTCTTCCAAGGTACCATTTGAGCTTTTACCCATCAATTTACTCTCAGTTTCTTCACCAATAGAAATTATCTAGCTGACTACGAGTGCTGTTTTCATAATGTATTCATTTTCTCAAATCACTACACTGAAAACTTCTAGATTCTGAGACTTAATGCTTACGGCAGCCAGGCCCAAGTACCAGAGAGCTCAAGTTCCTACTGAAAATATTGAGAGAAAAAATCAAACTGAACAGAACAAGAATGAAAATGAAAAAGTTTTATCAGGTGTTAAGAGAACTAGGTTTGCTTCAGAAGGAACCAAGACATTGAAAAAGGCTATCCAAGATTTAAGACCTATTCAAGTAAGAACTCTCTCTCTCTCTCTCTTACAACCTCTCTCCCTCTGTGCCCCCCTTCACCTAATACAAGATCTATATTTTGCAGATATGGGATTGGCTTTTCAGATCCTGTGAATTAAATGGAAGGGTATTACTTGCTGAGGGTGTGATTGGTCTTTCAGACATAGAGGAATCCATAATCCAGGGAAATTGCAAGAAACTAAGCATCAAATTGCCTGCCTGGTGCATCCTACAGTGTCTGCTAAGATCTGCAAAATCTGATTCGTATGGATTGCTTATATGTATGACCATCTACCACATAAATCTGTTTTTGGATACTTCTAGGTTGGTCGTGAGTTTTTATTGATGCTCCTGATGAATTCATCAGCTGATGAGGTGGAGGTAACAAACTTTAACTGGCCAAAGGACAGAGTGGTGGATTGGATTCTCGGACCGCTTTTGATCATGAAGGAACAGATAAAAAGGCTGCAATTAGATGAGAATGAAGAATCCTGTTTGATGAAGTTGATTATGATCAGGAACAATGAGAAACCAGAGGACTGGGATGATAGCGGATTCCCATCAGATGACAACATAAGAAGAGCTCAACTGCAAGCAATCTTTAGAAGGTACACTCGTTGCTGCTTTAACTAAGCTGTGTTAGAGATGCATCCTTGCTTGCAATTCTTTATGTTTTAGATCATTCAAATGTATCTTCAGGTGCATCATTTTAATGTGAGCTTATTCTTCTGGGGCTTTTTTTGAGTTTATATGGAACTTTCTCCAGCAGATGTGTCTTAGTTGTCATAAGATTTTGAGCATGTGGACAGAATAAGGGAAAAACCAAACAAACAACAAAAATGAGAAGTTCAAAGTATGGAAGAAAGAGGAAAAGAGAGCTAAGGAGAGGAAATGAATTCTGGAATCTACCATAATAAAACTGAATGCTTCTTAAACGCACCAGAAAATCTACTTATAGCTCTTTGCTCAACCATTTAACAGATCCCCAACAATTTTAATCCTATAGAACTTCTAATCTGACCCTTATTTTTTTTTAACTAAAGAATGTTTAAATCAATGTACACTCATCATTAACTAAACTTCTGACTATAACTAAGTGTAAAACATTAGAATTGGGACAAAGGCTGTGAAAAAAAAGGCATACATATTGAAGAGATCTTTCCAATGCTGAAATCTGATAACCAAGAGTTATGCCTTATAGAAGCTTGTTGATTCATTGTGGTTGCAATTAATTCTGATCACCAATATAATGATCCCAGGAACCATGCTACTTCAGGTTCCCTTCTTTAGAATAGCTTATCCTCGAGTACAGAGATGGGCTTCATTTTTTTTTTCTTTGCGTTCTTGATATGACATTGGAATAACTATAGCTGCAGACAATCCCTGCACAAGTCTATCAAGTCAAACTGAAGTTCATTTGATTCTGATCACATTTCTCCGAGTCTCTGCTACATGTATAAATTTTGCCCTTCAAGTATGAAAAACAAGATATTAAGCTGACCATCATGATTTGCATTCTTATGAATCTTGTCAAACAATCATGGTATTCCAAAAATGATATGTCAGCAATGATCGGACTTACAGAAATTACTTGATTATTGTAATTGCCAATGAAAAAGGGACATCATGCATTCTCAGTAAACATTTTCATGGTTGTTCAACCAGGTCAGATGATTTATGCACCAGTTCTAATTTGAATTTGTCGATCACATTGAGAAACTTTGTTTTCAGTGCTTACTGCAGTCAAATGACAATGTTGTATAAATTTCCCACAAGTGACACTGGTTGACTGTTACCATGCTGCAAGTCTGTATTAGGCTTTCCTTCTGATGCGTCCCTTTATTTTTGAAAGAAGTACTCATAAAAGCTTTTGTGGGAAAAAAAGGAAGTTCTTTTATCTGTAGAAAGCAAACATGTGTCCCAATATTTAAGAATAGATAGAGAAACTCTGAAGGAAAATCAAGTACTCTTCCAGGAGACTAAGAACTCTCGACTCTAGAAAACCGTGTTTATGTTAATAGTATAAAATTTGGTGAGATATTCTTCAAGTTCAATTTATGTAAATCTTAGCACCCCGTTTCATATCAATTTAAATTTTGCCTCTACATTCAAGACATTCAACTTATCTTACATTTTCTCAGTATTTATTTGTGGATGGAGAAAGACAAGATGAAGACGTTGAAACTCTCAAGAGAAATTTCTCTGAAACAGTAAAATTTTAGTCGCTCTTTTTAAATCTTCTGCAAGCACCTTAATAATTCATCGCCTAGGTTGAATATTAACTCAGAACTCAGAATACATTGTCTTCTAGGATGTTTAGCAAAAATACCACTTGATATCATTAGTAAATGTGAGAGCAAGTAGATGAATAAAACAAGCTCAAGTAAACTTTCTGAAGATTATGATAAAGAAGATAAAAGCAAGAGTAAAAAAAGAATTTAGATGAGAAAAGTTGTGCAGTTCATAAGAATATAGTTAATACTTCATATATCATGATATGACGAGCAATCTGCCTAGAATCTTTCTCCTGAGCATTTAACATTGTACCTAGACGATTTTAACACTATAGTACTTTCAATCTAGTTTTATGTCTAACTGGAAACATTTATTATTAGTAAAATGCGGTAGCAGATATGCTTACACAAAGAATGTTTCCCTTGTAGCTTTTAACCTATGAAGGGCAGATATGAATTGGCAGTGTTTGTGTCTGATACATATCTAACATGGATACAACTGGAATACTGCAATGCATTTAATATTTCCTAGAAGGATCCTTTTGCTAAAGAAGGGAGGGAGAAGAAAGAAAGGGAGGGGGGAAGTATTTGATATGGCATGGACATTTTCTTGGTACATACCAAACATGTTCCCGATACTTTGGTGAAATGGGCTTCAGCTTGAGTTAGTACAACAGTCTTTGGCTTGAATTGATGCAACAGACTTTAGAGCATCAATCTAACAAATCTCTGAATCCATGCTGCATCTTGTGGGAGGTCTGTGGTGTTGTTTCCAGCTGCAAAAAACAAGTAGTTAAATTGATTTCTCATTAGCAAGATTGCCTGTTTCTGATTAGAGAGGACAGGCAGCAAAATTAAGCAGCAGTAAAAAGCTTGTAAAGTGTAAAAAGAAGAAACTTTCTTAGTTTTTCCCGCTACGCAATCCCAAGAGGGGTGGCACCAATACATTTTTGAGCATCATATTATGATCGAATGTTCTTAAACACATGTTCAATAATAATAAGCACGTATTCTCAATGTCAGCAAAGCTGGAAATGTGTAGATTTAGTTCCAAGAATTGCACCTAGACTTGCCACTAGGCTGTTCAAAATACTTTTGTCGCCTTAATTACCACTCTCTGGAGGATGCCCTTATGAGTCTGGGATCATCAACATGCATCATTCTGCTAGGGCTATATTCCAGAGCAGAGAAACTTCCGGTTTATGGTTTTTTCAGTAGACATCTTCAGGAAATTCTATGGTTTTTTGACAGAGGAACAGAAACAACACTGAAAGGAAAGAAATCAGCTGTCGGTAAAAGATAAGCTTATGCATTCATTAGTTTTAACTTTGGAGAAACTTCTAGGCAAGCATTGTAATTTACCTAACTCATTGGTTTACATCACTCATATAGTCTTCCTTTTTTTCTTTCATGATCAATTGCTTAATGTTTTCTCTGCTTCTCTGTCCCCGTTTCCTAGTTCAAGCTTAATTGGATGTATGTATAAGGAAATTTAGGGTAATAATAGCTCAAGAACTGTGCCTAATGATGGTTTCATAATTTTTTTTGTTTCCATAAACATTCGTTTGAATGGTTGTGTGTTTAAACATCAATCCAGATTTCGGGTAACCTATGGTTTAAAAGCATTCATGAAGCATTTTCCTTTGAAATATAAAGGAAAATGCATGTTGTCAGCTAGACAATGCTAAACCTGAGATTTCCAGATTATAGGTGTGCACTTGATTTTTTTTTTTTTTTTATAACCATGAAAAGGTGTAACCAATAGACAAACTCGTTAATGAGTAGAGCACATCAAAAAAAGGTGCAAAGGAGCCGAGAATCAGGAAGAGGGCAAGGAGAGAAGGTTTACTTCAAAAGGAATGATGCGGAGAAGGTTAGGCTTAATGGAAGAATAATCAGATCTTACCTTTCTGGTCTGGGGTTAAGAATATTAATCCAAAAGGAGAAAAAGAAGGAAGCAGAGAAGATAACTTCCGTCTGACATCTTATCAGAGAAGATCCTTGAGTTTCTCTGAAGCCAAATACTCCAAAAAAGCATAAAGGCAAAGAAAGCTTAAACAACACGCAAACAAGGGGGACTGCATGTAGTCTCCAAGAAGTCCATAGCAAAGATGGAAACATTGATGGGTGGCATTCAGCAAGCTCAAAACCAGATTTGTTGCTCTGGAGGAAGGGTTTTTTATTGGCGGTGCATGGCTTCAATAGTTTTTCGGGCAAAAAATTTTCAGCTGGCATCTTTTTGCTATCTATACTAGTCCTACACACCTATTTTCTGACACATATACCGTTTTATGCACAGGCTGCAGGGAATTGTTGCTAACATGTCCCGCATCCCAAGTTTCCGGAGGCGATTCAGTAATTTGATCAAGACTTTGTATCTGGAAGCAATAGAAAATGGTACTTTGAGGAGCTCTGAAGCGGATTCAAAGTCTAGAGGCAAGATCAACAGGTTGATTGATAGCAGAGAGAAGCAAAACAGAAGAACAGAAAGTGCAAGTGCATCGAATAGGCCCATGACAGTGGCGGCGTTACATGGTGAGAATTCTGTTTAGGAGGATGATGTTGGAGTTTCTGGTAATCATTTCATGAGAGTTTTGCTAAAGCATTTTATTGTTCATCAATGTAGTATATCAACTACTCAGATTTGCAAAATCTGGAAACGAGGACATATCAGTTTGTTCATACTTTTTTTTGTTGTTTTAAGATCGAGAATCTGGCAGATGATAAGACTTCTTTTCTTGTGTACTGTATTGATGAAATAGAGAGAGCAACAGCAACAGATGCATTGAGCATTGAGCATTGAGCAACCAGTGTGGAACCCATATATAAAAACGATACCCAGAATTTACCGATGTCTTTGTTCTTGGATGCAGATATTTGAGCAGACTTCCACAGCCTAATTTCATAGGATGAATAATGTCTTGTTTGATTCTAAGGTGCCATGGCCCAGAAGTTAATGGCTCACAAGCTGGTTGTGGATTGCCAGTTTGTACACAAATCCATTTGCAGCTTCCTTCTATTGCTTAAGCAGAAGAAACGGGTCTTCTATCTCAAAAACGCTGGCCAGAATTTTTGCTCTGGTTCAGAGAAGCAAAGCGCACATATCAGCCAGTTCATGCACTGCTAGTGCAGCTGATCGACAATTTGATGTAGTTCAAGTGCAAGTTACCAGAGTTGCTGCAATCCGAACAGAGTCATGATTTGTCACCATGGTATACTTGATAGAGAACTTTAGTTGGAATAGCAGAAAATTACAAAGGGATCTTGCCTTCTAGCAAAATGTTTCTATTAAATCATGCTTGCTAGTTCCTAGAATGTTGCCCATACGTGCTAATTTGATCAGATAAAATATTGAACTTTTATAGTTGGCAAAGATGCAATATATATTTATCTACCGAGATAGAAAATTTGGTCAACTTCTACAGTATTATTAGCGAGTGGTGCGCTCATCAAGAAATGTTGAACTGCTCGTATCGGTTGATGCAGCCCGTTTCCAAATTTTTTTAGGCTTTTGGATCGAACCAGTCGTACCGGCTCGGTGGTCGATCAGTATACCTATTGGTACTGGTTCGGCGATTCTTAGCGCTCATTACTATCGATCGAGGTTTCACATATTTATACAGAAAAGCTAACAGCGCAGCAGATTTACACTATAGATTTCTTCGGCAGATCTGTCTACTCAGCTTTTTAATATTTTATTTTCTTATTTCAATGAATGTATTTTTGTCAATTAATTTAAATCATTTGATTTATTAAGAAAAAAAAAGAGCAATATGTAAACTCAAAAATGCAAGTTTCATTATAAATTGACAACGGAGAGTAAGAAGCCAAAAAAAAGTTCTAAAAGCTTACTGATTTTTTCATAAGCAGCAACATTGTAACTCACCGATGTAGTGAAGGCAATATTGCACCATTTCTGTTGAAAAGTAGAGGAGGAAACCGAGAGAATGGACAAGATTATCCTCGAATTGCGCCATGGCCCATCAGCCACAAAAGTCATAACCGAACCCATTAATGAATTAATCAAGTACATCGTTATTAGACTCGCCCCAAAAACCTTAGAAATTTTCGAGTTTACAACATCGTCGCCAGAAAAGAAGAGGAATAGAAGGAGAAGAAAGCTTGGCCAGAAGGAATACGGATTGGATATTGGAGAACACCTGTAAGAAGAGTCCGATGGAGGATCGAGAAAGGTGCGAAAGGAGTGAGTCAGAACGGGGTGAGTCTTACATGTTTTGGGGTGAAAATTGCAACTCGGAACTTGAATGATTCGTGTGGACTTGGTCGGAAACCTCCTTTTCTTTTTTTTTTCTTTTTTTTTTATGTAAGAATGAAACACAAATTTTATAATTGTTAAATAAAGGGATGAAAATGAGCGATCATATCTATTTATCTATCAAAGAATTTTATCATATCTATTTCTTTCTAAAACTTTTATCATCTTAATCATGTTTGGCAAGCAGGCTGAGCCGGGTTAGGGCTAGGTTTAGCCAAAGATATTACTGATATTACTCAGGCCTAAGCCTGGCCCACCCTAACCTTCAAGTCTACTCTCAAACCCAAGATCGCTACTTTAGGCCGGACCTGGGGCTTCCTGAATATATTTTTTTTGGTTTAAAAATATAAAAAATATTTGTAAAGATCAAATATTTGAAATGGATTATCAAGGATCATGAACTTGTTTTTATGGTTGTTTATTTGGAGTGTTGATGCATAAAAGAGAGAAGTTAATATTTTTTTATTAGTTACTAAAACTGAATTCTTAAGGTATAAGCATACATTGTATATTATACAAGATTTGGGCCGGGTTGAATTAAATTCGAGCCTGGCCTATTTTAACAGATTGGCTGACATTTCAAGTCCAGCTCGGCCCGCCGGGCTTAACATTCAGACGTAGGCCCATCCCGGGAACAAGTCTATTGATCAACCAATCAATACTTCTTTTTTTTTTGTGATTGTTGTGGTTCAAATTTGGCCCAAGGGTGACCACGCGAAGGGAGTCGAGGGAGCTACCGGAATGATGAAAAAGAAGGTGAGCTATCTCCCGCGTGACGGTATATCTGCACAAAGCTTCACCGGTGGTTCTGGTGAGGACCCTCCGACGTTCAAGTTAGAGTAGAGTTTAGTTAGCCCAAAAGTCCCTCGAGATGTTACCTGTTGGGGCTATTTATAGTCCCCGTAAAGGTGCCCAGATGGCAAAGGTATGGCCCGTCCTCATTATGGGAGGAGATGACTTTTAGCTAGATGACGCGTAGCCAGAGCTTACTTGAGGCGCACGATGTAGGCCGCTCCTGTGAACGCCAAGGCGTCAATAGGTGTGACAAAATATAGCTGGAGCAGTATGACGTTGTCCTTAACTATCGTTGGCCAGTAAGCGAAGCATGGCGCAGTGACGTAATAATATACGTCCACGTAGACGAGCGTAGGCACGCACGTGGATGCGGTCATGGGCGAGGCTGAGCTCAATGAGAGGTCATGTCATGGATTTGGCAAGGTCGGCTTGGCAGGTACTGAGGTCGGCCTAGCTTCTCCGATTCCGAGATTTGCTTGGTAGGGTGCCCCGAGCTCAAGTGTCGGAGCGCCTTGTTAAATAGGCCGCCTTGTTCGATAGCGCGCCCCGAGCTTAAGGGTCGGCGCGTGTTGTTAGATAAGGCGCCTCGAGCTTGGCCGGGGCGCGTCGACAAATAATCCCGCGATCGAAGAAGCTCTTTGGCTCGCAACTGACTTGGCGGAGCGTTCCAAGCTCGGGCTCAGAACATCATTACAGGCATTAGAAGTTACGACGGGTCGTGTCACGCCTCCGCCTCTGCGTGAAGCACGTGAGGCACCCAGTGCCCACGTGGGGGCCACATGAGGAGGGACCGCGGGGCTCCCCTACCAGATATTGTCCGGTTCCGGGGCTTCACGCAAGCGTCCTTCACCCCTCCCCGGTTTTGTTTTCCACCCAAAATGCGTCTGCAGGATTTGGAGACACCCGCCTCATATGCCCAGGCTTTGGAACGAGTCTTTCCGATGTGGGACTATTGGGCCTCACACCCTTCCCACCATCGGATAAGAGCCGTCCTCGGCTCTGATACCAAATGTCACACCCCTGCCTCTGCGAGGCACGTGAGGCACCTAGTGCCCACGTGGGGGCCACATGAGGGGGGAACACGGGTCTCCTCTGCCAGATATTGTCCGGTTCTGGGGCTTCACGCAAGCGTCCTTCACCCCTCTCCGGTTTTATTTTCCACACAAAACGCGTCTGCAGGATTTGAAGACACCCGCCTCATATGCCCAGGCTCTGGAACGAGTCTTTCCGATGCGGGACTATTGGGCCTCACACCCTTCCCACCATCGGACAAGAGCCGTCCTCGGCTCTGATACCAAATGTCACGCCCCCGCCTCTGCGAGGCACGTGAGGCACCTAGTGCCCACGTGGGGGCCACATGAGGGGGGAACACGGGGCTCCCCTGCCAGATATTGTTCGGTTCTGGGGCTTCACGCAAGCATCCTTCACCTCTCTCCGGTTTTGTTTTCCACCCAAAATGCGTCTGCAGGATTTGCAGACACCCGCCTCATATGCCCAGGCTCTGGAACGAGTCTTTCCGATATGGGACTATTGGACCTCACACCCTTCCCACCATCGGACAAGAGCCGTCCTCGGCTCTGATACTAAATGTCCCGCCTCCGCCTCTGCGCGAAGCACGTGAGGCACCCAGTGCCCACGTGGGAGCCACATGAAGAGGGACCGCGGGGCTCCCCTGCCAGATATTGTCCGGTTCCGGGGCTTCACGCAAGCGTCCTTCATCCCTCTCCGGTTTTGTTTTCCACCCAAAACGCGTCTGCAGAATTTAGAGACACCCGCCTCATATGCCCAGGCTTTGGAACGAGTCTTTCCGATGTGGGACTATTGGGCCTTACACCCTTTCCACCATCGGACAAGAGCCATCCTCGGCTCTGATACCAAATGTCACGCCTCCGCCTCTGCGAGGCACGCAGGCACCTAGTGCCCACATGGGGGCCACATGAGGGGGGAACATGGGGCTCCCCTGCCAGATATTGTCCGGTTTTGGGGCTTCACGCAAGCGTCCTTCACCCCTCTCCGATTTTGTTTTCCACCCAAAACGTGTCTGCAGGATTTGGAGACACCCGCCTCATATGCCCAGGCTTTGGAACGAGTCTTTCCGATGTGGGACTATTGGGCCTCACACCCTAAATGTCACGCTCCAAATCCGGATCATGACACGGCCGTGCTATTGCAATCTTATGCACACAATAACACGAAGCCACTTAAAATTTCGTAATGAAAATAAATAGTTTCATTTACTAATGTCATAACATTGTTCATGAAGTTGGAACAGTATAGAGCTTCTAAAATTTAATTATTACATAATATTTTCAATTACCCCAACCCTGAATAACACCAAGCTCTCTGCTCCTAGTAGTCTTATTCATCTGTAAAAAAAAAATAGATGAAAACATATGAGCTACACAGCTCAGTAAGTAACCAGGTACTATCTTATTGGATCAAGTACAATTATGCCAATGCAGTGATTAAAAAGCCAACGGTTGTAGTAAAATAAAACATTTTATAGATGATATACACAAATCAGGTCATAAAGCAATGCATGTTCTATCCATAAAAGTTCATAATCATGATAATGCAAGTCATATAAAAATATTGCCATTTATCCATACTTTAGAAAACATACTCTCAGACGGATGTGCTGCTATGGTCACTATAATCCCGTGACAGGGCCTGTTAATCTTAGTCGACTAATTCTGTTATTCGTTACCAACTTTAACCCGTTGGCAGAGGGCCTGTTATTCTTTGGATGCTAGCTCCAGGATGTCGACTGGCCTCTATTTCTACAGATGGTCATAGCTATCTGAGAGCTCATAAATCATATTCTTTTTCTTTCATAAATCATAATCATCATAAATAGGTTTGAAAATGATAAATGGCATTATATAATTTAAAATGCATAAACATGCCTCAAATATCATTTTTCATGCAGTCTAACATAATCATAATTTCATAACTCATACATCATCAAATATTCATGAAGGATGCTCTTTAATCAAATTCATGTATCACATGCAATCATATACTTGATCCTAATTTTGAGAAAAATATATCGTAAGCAATACATTTTCATAATGATGAATAAATAGTAATTTAAAAACTTTAAGATCAGTGCCAAGGTTACTTACAGCAATATTGTTTTCAATTTCCTACGTCCGGGTGACAAATCCTTGATCACCTTAAAAATCACATAGGGGTCACATTATTCTCTATTTATTTCATAATTTTCTATTTTATCATAACATGAATTTACTTGCTTGGATCTCAAGTCCAATTTATTTAATTTAGAGCCCTTGGCCTCGATTTAGAAACAGATTGGGTTCACGTAGGTCAATTGGATCTTTAATTAAAGAATTGGGCTCGGTTCCTGATTGGCTCTAGCCCTATCGGGTCAATTTGGTCTTCTAATTATTTTATTGGGCTCAATTTCAAGTCCAATTAGGTTTAATTTTGGTCCAGGGTCAATGTGGCTCATCTAGGCTTGAGTCAGGGTCAGCCCAAGTCAATTCAGTCTCAATTTAGTTAAACTGGTTTTGAATTGGGCTTGATTCATATTCAATTTGGGTCTGCTGAGACTAACTCAGCTTAATTAGGTTCAAACCCAACTCAATTGGGCTTAATTTGGTTCGGATTTAACCCAATTTATAGTTTGGGTTCGTCCGGACTTAGCCTAATCTGACTGGCTCGGTTTTAGTCAAATTTGGCTAAACCCATTTTTTTTTTTTTTATTTGGGCCTAATAGGTTCGGATCCGTACTCGGATCAGACCCGTTAGGTCGGACCCGTTAAGGATCTCTATCTTTTTTTTCCTTTCCTTTTCTTTTCTTTTTCTTTTCTTTTTCTTCTTTTCTTCTTTTCTTTTCTTCCTTCTTCCTTCCCGAACCTTCTTCTCTCGTTTCTTTTTTTTTTTCTTTCTTTTTCTTCTCCTCTTCTTCTCTTCTCCCGATTTCTCCTTCCCCCTTTCTTCCCATTTCTTCTCCCGTGGAGGGAGGAGGGCGAGCTCGGGAGGCTTGGGAGGAACGGGCTGCGGCCGATGGCGCCCGGCGGCCGGCCTGCGGCGCCCACGGCCACACCCGCGGCCGTGCCCGTGGTCGCACTCGGGGGCACATCGGCGGACCGCGGCCGCATCTGCATCCTGCTGCCGGCGACCCGCGTCCCACGGCCGGCGCCCGCGGTTGCGGCTGCGGATCAACCACCGGTATGTGTTTTTTTTTCCTCCGGCGGATGGAAGATCTGGCTCGGGGAGGGCCCGAGCCGGAGCCGGCAGCGCTCCTCGGCCTGTCAGAGGCACCGACCGCCCCTTGCGACCGCCGCGGCTTGCGGCTTCCTTTGCCGCCCCGGCTTGCGGCCGATGCAGCTCACGGCCACCGCAGCCGGCGCCCGCTACCCTTTTTCTTTCTTTTTTTTTAAACTAGATCTACAAAATAAAAATGAAGAAGGGCTTTACCTGCTCTGAAGGGGATCGTTAGTCTCCTATTCCGACGACGTAGCCCTCTGCTCCAGCGGCGTGGATCTAACACCAGGTCCTGCCAATCGGAGAGGATTGTGAGAGAGAGAGACAGTGGAGGAGGAGGAAAGAGGATGATGAAATTCTGCACCGATCGGGGCTTCATGTAGCCTCCGATTGCTGGGGAAGGCGGACGGTTGTAACCGCCCACTATCAGGCGTTACGAAGGCCTGCACGACTGTGTAATCGCCCCCCCTCCGTTTCTCTTGGGAGTGAGGCGGTTATCACATTCTCCCCTCCTTATTAAAATTTTGTCCTCGAAATTTACATACCTGCATTGTCAAAGAGTTGCGGATGTCTCGCTCGCATATCCTCCTCAAGTTTCCATGTGGCCTCTCTCTCCGAATGGTTGCTCCACTGAACTTTCACATAATGAATGATACGTCGCCTCAGGACCTGCTCCTTATGATCAATGATGCGTAAAGGATACTCTTCATAAGCCAGGTCTCTATCAATCTGCAGGGGCTCGTGCTGTACTATATGGCTGGGATCAGGAATGTATCTCCGTAGAAGAGAAACGTGAAAGACATTATGCACACTGGATAACTCTAGTGGCAAAGCCAGTCTATAAGCAACCTCCCCTACTCTAGAAAGAATCTCAAAGGGTCCAATGTAGCGAGGATTCAATTTACTATGTCTTCCAAATCTTGTAACACCTTTCGAGGGTGAAACTTTTAAGAATACAAAGTCCCCCTCCTAAAATTTCACTTCTCTTCTTTTCTTATCTGCCTAGCTTTTCTGTCTATCTTGAGCTGCCTTAAGCCTTTTCCTGATCAGTAGAATCTTCTCCCTAGCACTCTGAACTAATTCAGGGCCCAACAACTTCTTCTCTCCAACATCATCCCAATGTAAAGGAGACCGACATTTTCTTCCATACAAGGCTTCATAAGGTGCCATCTGGATGCTAGAATGATAACTATTATTGTAAACAAACTCCACTAGTGATATATGATCATCCCAGCAACCTCCCAGATCAACAGTACTAGTCCGCAGCATATCCTCCAGGGTCTGGATCGTCCTCTCTGACTGACCATCAGTATGAGGGTGATAAGCAGTGCTGAGTCTCATATCAGTGCCCATAGCAGTCTGGAAGTTTCTCCAAAATCCAGATACAAAGCGGGGGTCCAGATCAGAAACAATGCTTACTGGTACCCCATGTAAGCGCACAATATCATCAATATACCTCTGAGCCAGCCTGTCAAGTGAAGTGCCAACCCTAAAGGGTAAAAAGTGAGCTGACTTCGTGAGGCGATCAACAATCACCCACACTGCATCATTCCTTCTTACTGTCCTTGGAAGCCCAGTAACAAAGTCCATAGTAATGTGCTCCCATTTCCACTCTGGGATCTCTAGTGGTTCTAGCAAACCAGCCGGCCTCTGATGCTCAGCTTTTACTTGCTGACATACCAAGCACCGAGCTACAAATCCTGCTATCTCTCTCTTCATGCCGTTCCACCAGAAATGTTTCCGTAAATCTCTATACATTTTAGTGCTGCCGGGATGAATAGAGAAACGAGACTGATGAGCTTCCTCCAGAATCTCTCTTTTTAGATCAGCATCCCTAGGCACACATAATCTACTGCCAAAACGCAGAGTACCATCCGGGTGGATTTGGAGTTCGGGTCGTAACCCTCTCTCCACATCATTTCTAAGCTGACATAAATGTGCATCTGTCTGTTGAGCAGCTTTTATTCTTTCTATCAAGGTAGGTTGCACCAACAAACTAGCCAACATACTTCCAGCACCCTTGGTAATCACCTCGATCTGCATCATATCAAAATCTTTTAAAATCTGCTTCTGAGTGGTAAGCAAAGATATAGAGCCCACTGCTGACTTCCTACTGAGAGCATCTGCCACAACATTAGCCTTTTCCGGATGATATTTGATGCTTAGATCATAATCTTTTAGTAGCTCAAGCCATCTTATTTGCCTCATGTTTAATTTCTTCTGAGTAAATATATACTTTAGGCTTTTATGATCAGTAAAAACCTCACAAGGCTCACCATATAGATAATGTCGCCAAATCTTCAGAGCAAAAACCACTGCTGCCAACTCCAAATCATGTGTCGGATAGTTCTGCTCATATGGCTTCAGCTGTCTAGAGGCATAGGCTACTACTTTATCATTCTGCATTAGTACACAGCCCAATCCTTTCTTGGAGGCATCACTATAGATGATGAAACCCCCAGTACTGGTTGGCAAGGTAAGAATAGGAGCAGATACCAGCCTTTGCTTTAGCTCTTGAAAACTTTGCTCACAATCTTCACTACATACAAACTTTGCTCATTTCTGGGTCAGACGAGTCAAAGGAGTAGCGATCCGAGAGAATCCTTCCACAAATCTTCTATAATAACCAGCCAAACCCAAGAAGCTTCTGATTTCAGTGACATTTGTAGGACGAGGCCAATCCACCACTGCTTCTATTTTCTTTGGGTCCACTGACACCCCATCTTTTGAGATTACATGACCAAGAAATGCAATACTATCCAGCCAGAAATCACATTTGCTCAGTTTGGCATATAATCTATTCTCCTGAAGAATCTGTAATACCACTTTCAAGTGATCTTCATGTTCTTCTTTGCTCTTAGAATAGATCAGTATATCATCAATGAAAACAATAACAAACTGATCCAAATACTGCTTAAAGATCCTGTTCATCAGATCCATAAAAGCAGCTGGCGCATTGGTTAGTCCAAATGGCATAACTAAAAATTCATAGTGCCCATACCTGGTTCGAAATGCAGTCTTCGGCACATCATCTGCTAGGATTTTCAATTGATGATACCTAGATCGCAGATCTATCTTGGAGAAGACTTGGGCACCTTGTAGCTGATCAAATAAATCATCAATCCGGGGCAGAGGGTATTTGTTTTTCACTGTCACCTTGTTCAACTCTCGGTAATCAATACACAGCCGCATACTTCCATCCTTCTTCTTGACAAATAGTACAGGAGCTCCCCATGGTGAAACACTCGGGCGGATGAATTTCTTCTCTAGAAGTTCCTATAGCTGAACCTTCAACTCTCTCAGCTCTGCCGGGGCCATCCGATAAGGAGCCTTCGAGATAGGCCCAACACTCGGTAAGAGATCGATCCGAAAATCAATCTCCCGATTAGGAGGTAATCCAGGTAGATCATCAGGGAATACTTCTGGATACTCTCTCACAATAGGGATATCCTCTAGCCTTGTTTCTTTTGTAGTGTCTACCACACAAGCTAGGTAGGCCTCACACCCCTTTCTGAGGGCCTTCCTTGCACTCATTGCAGAGATAATGTGCAAAGAGGGATTCTTAGTGGGTGCATCACCCTGATAGAAGATTTTCTGTTCACCAGGTATCTGAAACACTACCCTCTTGCCAAAGCAATCAATGTGAGCATGATATTCAGACAACCAATTCATACCGAGGATGACATCAAAATCATACATGTCTAATAGTACTAAGTCAGCCAATAATTTTTTGTCCTCTATCTGAATTATGCAGTTTTTATGAACAGAATCCACCACTACAGTCTTCTTGAGAGGGGTAGCAACAAGTAAAGGCTCATCTAACTTATGAGGCATAAGATGCAAGGATGCAGAGAACTTGGAGGATATAAAGGAATGTGTAGCGCCAGAATCAAATAGTATTGAAGCATCAACGGAATTGATGGGAATCATACCTGCCACAACTCTATCACTGGCACTAGCATCCTGTCGTGTCAGTGCGTACACCCGTGCAGCTCCTCTCTGCATCTGATCAGTTGGTCTAGAAGGTCCAGATTTAACTTTCTTTTTGTTCGGGCAATCTCTGGCTATGTGTCCTGGCTGCCCACATATAAAACAGGCTCCCATCCTCTTCAAGCAAGGACCAGAATGCATTTTGTCACAGTAATAACAAGTCTTAAATTTCTTCTTCTTGTTAGGAGGGCCTTCAAAGTTTTTTGGTCGGTTCATTAGATTCCTTGACGTCTCGGCCCTTTTCTGCTCACCTCTTGCCTTCCCTGATTTCTTCAGATCTGCTTCTACCTTCAGTGCTCTCTCCAGGGCCTCTCCGTAGCTGGTAAAAATCAGAACTGACAACCGGGATCGAATTTCGTCCCTCAAGCCTTGCTCAAATCTATTAGCCTTGCTTCTCTCAATCTCTATCATCTGAGGGCAGAACCGACCCAGCTTAGTAAATTTGTTGGCATATTCTAGCACAGTCATATCATTCGTCTGCCTCAGAGATAAAAATTCATTTTCTTTAGATATTCTGACTGACTCAGGAAAATACTGGTCATAAAACATCTTCTTGAATTCCTCCCATGTCGGTAGCTCATCCTCACCCACGAGTGCAGCTTCAATAGCCGTCCACCAGAACTCTGCATTCCCCTTCAGCATAGGGATAGCCAATCTGACCTTTACTTCTTCGGGATATTGCAAGGCTTTGAACATCTTCTCTACCTCCCGAATCCAGGTCTTAGCAACCAGAGGGTCAGCTCCACCGTCAAACATAGGTGGGTTAAGCCTACGGAATCGCTCATAGTAGGACTGAATGGACTGTGCAGGTCGGACAGTGGCCTGCACCTGCTGCTGCATGTTCGTCCTTTCCTGTTTAACTAAAAATACGCTAAACAGATCGTTGTTAGAACCGACGAACAAAAGTTAAATTTAATTCTTTACTCTTACCTTTCCTACTCGAAGAATAGCGGTTGTAAGAGGTCGATCCACAGGGAGGCGATTGGAGTTGCATAAAAATGAGAACGTTCACTCGGATTTGAACTCAATTTTTGAATGATAAAAGGAAAACATTATTTTGAGGATGTTGAATGTTCTCTAATTGAAATTAACTAAAAGACAAGTACTTAGATTCGAAAAGCATTTATTTAATTAATCAAAATAAAGAGCTTTGGCATAAATTAAAATAGACGACACTAAGAAGATTGAAGCCTGAAACATAAATTTCATAAAAGAAAATTAAATATATTGCATCAAAGAAAAATTAAAAGATTTCATAAAAAAATAGAAATTAATTTGAATCTAGAACAGGGATTGCATGAAAGAAAATTGATGGATTTCATAAAAATAAATTGATTACAAAGGTAGAAATGAAGATTGGTGCTTGATGCTGCCTTTCTTCTGCAAATAAAATAAAGAAAAGAAATAACAAAAAAAATCAAAAAGAACACTTCTCCCTTTCTCTCCCACGGTAGAACAACATAAAATATTATTTTTTTCTTTCTTTCTTCTCCAAAAGAACAGAGCAATGCTCTGTTTCTTTTTTTCTTTCTCTCCCAAGCCGATGGCCTCCCTCCTCCCTGGTTCTTAGCCTCCACCGAGCACACCGCTCTCCTCTTCCTCCTTCTCCTTTTATAGCTGCGGACGGGCGCTTGATTTGGAAGGGAGATGGCAGACGCGGTGAGGACGCGGGTAGGAGTCAATCACGGGATGCTTGCAGTCGGACGCGGGCGTTGCTGGCATGTGGTGGAGACGCGGTGGCGACACGGTGCAGACGCGGTGCGGGATCGCCGGATGAACGCGGATGGGTGCTTGAATTACGGAGGGGGCGCGGACGGTGTTGCTGGCTTCACGGGCTGAGGCGTTGAAGACGGGAGGAGGCATTCACGGGATCACGGGCGGCTGGGACGCGGAAGAGGCGGACTTGGACGGGCGCGAGCTTCGTGGGATGCGGAGGAGACGGATGCGGCTGCTCGCTGGCACGGTGGCTGGCACGACGCGGATGGAAGGTGGGATTTGCTGATGGGCGTTATCCGTGGACGATGGGATTCCGGGAGGTGGGGACGCGCGGGATGATGCCGTTGAAGATGCGGATGCGCTGCTGGCACGCGGTGCTGAGGATC
Organism: Phoenix dactylifera; assembly: GCF_009389715.1. Taxonomy (NCBI): domain Eukaryota; kingdom Viridiplantae; phylum Streptophyta; class Magnoliopsida; order Arecales; family Arecaceae; genus Phoenix; species Phoenix dactylifera. The sequence continues at coordinate 24,853,087 of NC_052392.1, read as the reverse complement.
CGACGGAGGAGGTGCTGGCGTTGAAGATGCGCCGTGGAAGATGGATACGGACGGGAGATGGGATGCTAAAAATGGACGCCAGGGGACTCTTGGGCTGCTGGGATTTGGATCACGGGTCACCTGTTCTGACTGGAGGTCAATTGCAAGTTTCAAGTCATGGGTCACCCGACCTCATAGTTATGATATGACCGAATTAGATTTGCCCAAAAATTCTTTTCCAAAAGCACAAATAAAATGGACCCGATTCGGACCCGAACCTGACTCGGACCCGACTCGATCTTCAACCGGGTCGAATCTGGGAAGGGATCCTTCTTTAGTCAAATTTGAACTCAATGTGCATTTTATTTCTAATTTATGAAAATATGTGCGAAACCCAAATATAATATTAATCCAGTGAATTTATCATTATCGGTTAGCAATAATACTAATTTAGGTGACATGTGGGTCGCACTTTTGTGCTCTCATCACACCCCCCAACTAGCTTATTGCTAGTCTCTAGCAATTCAGTGCGAAAATGATAAAATGAGAGAGCAAAAGTGTTATTTATTATATAAATATCCTAAGATAAATACTCACTTTCGTAGAGCATTACGATTGCACTTAGCATGTGCAACAAGCCGTTAAACCCCTAGGTTACCCTAGTGGACGAGTGTTGTCTCGTGAGGGTTTGCAGTGAAGTTACCCACAAACTTCATCAGTTAGGGAATTCCAAATTTTAACTCGAAATTTGAACAAGTATTACTGTATGAAACTAGAATTGCAAGGACAATAGAGACTTGTTGTTATTATATTTAAACAGACTCTAACTCAAGTTTCATTACACCCCATCTATCTGCTAACAAGTCAAGACTGTAGTGAGGTGCAAGATAGTATCATATAAATGAGTGGCTTTCACTTACTTCCAACATGATCACTCCAATTTTCAAGACTTTCTAGAGTTAAATGGTAATGAACACCCCGGATTTATTTATTCATTTTTTCAGACTGAGTGCTAAGAAGAATGACTTGTGCAATATCTAGCCTTATTAAGCTTTCTAGCTAACCCATGTAGCGAGTGTTAGGCCAATGACTCCCGATCCAGATGGCTCAGGGCACTAGGTGTAGAGACACCCTAACAGGCTTAATAACTCAGGTTAACTAGGCTTCAAGGCCAAATTAGTCACTCAGAGTTTAATCTCAATCATCCTCACCTTTTTACGCGAACACTCGCTGCTTGCCAGGCAAGAGGCCCGGTTACTCAGTGAGAAGACTTAAATTAAACTCATTATTTTATTTTATTTTATCTCTTTTTTTTTTTTTTTTGGTTAGGCTAGGGTGTTCATCACACATATAACTCTAAATTATTCCAAAAATTAAAAGTATTCATATTAGTCGTAAGTTTACATACCCCACTATTCATGTGCTTACGTGTAGGTGCTAACTCATCTTGTATCATGTTAGCAGAAGATAGGTGGGATGAAAACTTAAGCTAGAACTGCTATCATATTTCTTAACTCAAAGCTATTGTCAGAGCAATTCCTAGTTTGTACAGCCAAAAAGATTAGAGTTTGAGTTAAAAATTTGAAATCCCCCTTTTTTTTATTATTTTTTTTTTGAAATTTTAATATTTTTTTTCTTTTTTAATAAATTTTTTTTTAAAAAAAAAATCAAAAATATTCTCTCCCTTTTTTTTTTAGAAAAATCAAAAATATTCTCACCCCCATACCTAAATCTAACATTGTCCTCAATGTTAAAGAAAATTTAAAGCAGTAAGAGGACAGAGGAGAAGGTACCTGATATGGGCGGGTAAATTGGGGTAAAATACCCCCAAACCTGCATTTTTTTTTTTTTTTTGAGAATATTTACATGTTGGGTTGCCTCCCAAGAGCGCTAAGTTTTATGTCTTCAGCCAGACAATTCTAATTCATTCATGATAAACAGGGTCGGTCAGAAGTGTCTCCTCAACTTCTGGACTCAGATACTCAAGGTATGGTTTTAAACGATGTCCATTGACTTGAAAGGACCTACCATCCTTGGTATTGCATATTACTACTGCACCATGCGGGTGCACTTTCTCTACTGTGTATGGGCCAGTCCAGCGAGATTTAAGTTTTTCAGGAAATAGATGTAATCGAGAATCATATAGAAGGACTTTTTGTCCTTGGTGAAATTCCTTACGAATGATCATTTTGTCATGCATGATCTTCATGCGATCTTTGTACTTCTTGGCACACTCGTAAGCATCGTTTCTAATTTCTTCAAGCTCATCGAGTTGAAGCTTCCTATGTTCTCCTGCTTTGTCAAGATCGAAATTTAAATGTTTAATAGCCCAATAGGCCTTGTGCTCTAACTCAACAGGTAAATGGCAGGCCTTGCCATAGACAGTTCTATATGGAGACATTCCAATTGGTGTTTTGTAAGCCGTCCGATATGCCCACAGTGCATCTGTTAGCCTAAGAGACCAATCCTTTCGAGATGTATGAACAGTTTTTTCAAGGATGGTCTTGATCTCCCGATTGGAAATTTCGACTTGTCCACTTGTTTGTGGATGATATGGTGTACTGACCTTATGATTAATGTTGTACTTTCTCATAAGGGCTTTAAAGATTTTATTACAAAAATGTTTCCCCCCATCACTAATGATAGCACGAGGGGTGCCAAAACGAGCAAAGATAGATTCTTTAAGGAACTTGATCACCACTTTGTGATCATTGGTCTTACACGCGATAGCCTCAATCCAATTTGATACATAGTCAACTGCCACAAGAATGTACTGATGCCCAAACGACATAGGAAAAGGACCCATAAAATCAATACCCCAAACATCGAAAATTTCTATAATTAAGATAGGGTTCAGGGGCATCTCATTCTTTCTCGAAAGTTTTCCTAATCGTTGACATCGATCGCAAGATTTACAATAGTCATGCGCATCTCGAAAAAGTGTGGGCCAATAAAATCCGCACTGCAAAACTTTTGCAGCAGTTTTCTTCCCACTAAAATGACCACCACAAGCATGGTCATGACAAAAGAAAAGGACATTCCTTTGATCATGTTCAGGGATGCATCGTCTAATGATTTGATCAGGACAGTATTTGAACAAGTATGGTTCATTCCAAAAATACCACTTCACACGAGCTAGGAAGCGAAATTGTTCCTGTTTGGTCCAAGAGCTGGGCATTTGTTCAGTAACAAGGTAGTTGACTATGTCAGCATACCATGGAACATTGGTGTGGGAAATCATCATTAGTTGTTCATCCAGAAAAGTTTCGGATACAGGTAAGGATTCCGCAGATGACTCAACAATCAGTCTGGACAAGTGGTCAGCTACTATATTTTCAGATCCCTTTTTATCTCGAATTTCGAGATCAAATTCCTGGAGCAATAGGATCCAACGAATGAGCCTCGCCTTAGCATCCTTCTTTGTGAGAAGGTACTTAAGGGCGGCATGATCAGAATAAATAAGGACCTTGGATCCTATTAGATAGGGACGAAATTTGTCTAGAGCAAAGACAACAGCCAACAATTCTTTTTCAGTGGTAGAATAGTTAAGTTGGGCATCATTCAGAGTTTTGCTCGCATAGTGAATCACATGGGGAAGCTTCCCCACTCGCTGACCTAGGACGGCACCTATTGCATAATCGGATGCGTCACACATGATTTCAAATGGCAGACTCCAATCAGGGGACCTTATGATGGGTGCTGAGGTTAGTTCAGACTTTAGTCTTTCAAAAGCAGTTATACAAATTGGCGAAAATTAAAAGTAGCGTCTTTCGCCAACAAATCGCATAAGGGTTTCGACAATTTACTGAAATCCTTGATAAAGCGGCGGTAAAAACCCGCATGCCCTAAAAAGGATCTGACTTCCCTAACAGTCTTAGGAGGTGGCAATTTAGCAATTAATTCTACTTTGGCCTTATCCACCTCAATTCCTCTTTGTGACACAATGTGTCCCAAAACAATACCTGATTGGACCATAAAATGACATTTTTCCCAGTTAAGAACTAAATTTTTCTCTTTACATCGTTCTACAACAAGGGTCAAGTGATGCAAACATTCATTAAAGTTAGATCCGAATACAGAAAAGTCATCCATAAAAACTTCTAAAAATTTCTCCACCATGTCGGAGAAAATACTCATCATACACCGCTGGAATGTAGCCGGTGCATTACATAACCCAAAAGGCATGCGACGATAGGCAAAAGTACCATAAGGACGGGTGAATGTGGTTTTCTCTTGATCCTCACGTGCAATTGGTACTTGGTTATATCCAGAATAACCATCAAGAAAACAGTAATGAGAGTGGCCAGCTAGACGTTCTAACATTTGATCAATGAAGGGTAGTGGGAAGTGGTCTTTCCTAGTCATGGCGTTAAGCTTCCTATAGTCGATGCATACTCGCCATCCCATTTGGACTCGAGTAGGGACTAACTCATTGTGATCATTTTTCACCACAGTGATGCCAGACTTTTTAGGTACGACTTGAACTGGGCTTACCCACTGACTATCAGAAATAGGATATATAATCCCTGCATCTAACAGCTTGATGACCTCGGCTCGAACTACGTCCTTCATGATTGGATTAAGTCGCCTTTGTGGTTCTCTAGAAATTTTTGCATCTTCTTCTAGATGGATTTTATGTTGGACCACAGAAGGACTAATCCCCTTAATATCAGCTATAGACCAACCGATAGCTTCCTGATTCTTCCGAAGGATACTTAATAACTTCTCTTCCTGTTCTTTAGTTAGATTCGATGCAACTATAACAGGTAAGGTCTTGTTTTCCCCAAGAAATGCATACTTCAAGTTTTCGGGAAGGTCTTTGAGTTCTAGTTGTGGAGGTTTGACATTGGATGACACTAGCTGAGATTCCGAAATAGGCAATGATTCAAACTTGGTGGCCCATCTGCTAGTATCCATCACAGGAATGGAATCTAACAATGCATTAACCTCTTGACTTGACTCACAATCTTGACCAAAATTAGCCAAACATCTTTCTAATGGGTCAGAATAACTCGACTCTTCAAAAGAACTGCTAATTATATTCTCAATCATGTGAATTTCTTCCAAATCGTCCATCTCAGTTGACTGACTACTACTATGAAAAACATTGAGCTGGACAGTCATGTTCCCAAAGGCTAGAGTCATTATTCCATTTCGGCAACTAATCACAGCATTTGAAGTGGCCAAAAATGGTCTACCTAGGATCACCGGGATGTGACTTTCTGGATTTTTTACTGGTTCAGTTTCAAGGACTACAAAATCCACAGGGTAGTAGAATTCATTAACTTTTACAATCACATCCTCTACAATTCCTTTGGGATACTTCACAGTCCTATCTGCTAATGACAAGGTAATATTTGTGGACTTTAATTCCCCCAAACCTAGTTCGGTGTAGACAGAATAGGGTAATAGGTTCACACTTGCTCCTAAGTCTAATAGGGCTCTCCGAATGATGGTTTCTCCTATTTTAATTTCAACAGTGGGGCAACCAGGGTCCTTGTATTTTGGGGCAATCTGTTGTTGAATAAGAGATGAGGCTTGTGCCGCCATCACAGCTTGCCTAGGAATACTGGTTTTCCTTTTCACCGTGGTTAAGTCTTTTAAGAATTTTGTATAGGAGGGAATCTGTCTGATGGCATCTAGGAAGGGTAAATTTATTTGAACATTTTTAAAGACTTCCATGATTTCATCGTACTGAGATTTTTTCTTTGAGTCTTGTAGTCTACTAGGAAAGGGAGCCTTAGGTGTGTAAGTTTCTATTGGTTTCTCCTCTATTCCTTGTGTTCCCTGTTCTTGTGCCTTTTTCTGGGTGGGATTTGGTTCATGCTTTTCTTCTTTTTCTTGCACAGGGAGTTGGACTTTGTTGTCCACTTGCTTGCCAGACCGTAAAGTGGTAATTGCCTGGACTTCATGGGTAGGGTTTCCATTAGAATCAATCTGAAACTGGCCTCTCGGCCCTTGATTCTGTTGTCTACTAGGGTTAGGTACTGGCTGACTGGGCAATTCACCTCTCTTCCTATTCCCTAGAGAGTTAGCTATTTGGCTCAGACTAACCTCAAGTTTTGCAATCGCTTGCGCATGGAATTGATTAGTCTGGGTTTGAGCTATGTTGGTCTGTTGTTGCTGTTGGATGAAGTCTTGTTGCTGCTTCATCATGTTAGCCATCATGGCTTCTAATGATGTAGTTTGCTGAGGGATAGGGGCACTATAAGTAGGAATAGGTGGAGCCAATGATTGGTTTATTTGTGATGGACCTATCCTAGGAAAATTCTTCTGAAAACCTGGTGGACCACCTTGATGCTGAATAGGTTCATTTTGCTTGTATGAAAAATTTGGGTGGAACCTATTATCAGGGTGGTAGACTGGGCTGAATGAATTGGGAGTGGGCTTCTTGAAGGCACTATATGAGTTAAGAGCATTTGCCTGCTCAGCCTTAATGTTGGGTAAACTAGGACAACACTCCACTAGATGCTCAGAACTATTACACAAGATACATAAACTATGTGACTCGTGATCCACTTTCATGATTGGATTTAACTCTTTATATGAACTCGGACTAGTGGAAACAGTGAAAGCATCAAACTTTTTGCTTAAGTTGTTCATTCCAGTCACCAGATTGGACATGACATTTTTGAGTTCTGGGTCTGCTTTCATTTCATAATTACCCGATTTTCTAGACCCGGACTCATCTCTATTTACTTCCTCACCATAGCTACTCCAATTTTGGGCGTTCTCGGCTAAGTCAACAAGAAATTCATAGGCTTGATCCGGGGTTTGGTTCATGAACCTACCCTTGTGCATGGACTCAATCATGTTTCTATGTGCTGGAGGTAGTCCTTTATAAAAGAAATGGACCAGATCAGCCTTATCAAGCCCATGGTGTGGGCATTTGACCAACAAGTCATGGAATCTTTCCCAAAGTTGGGAAAATTCCTCCTCAGATTTTTCTCTAAAAGTTCTGATTGCATCCTTAATTTTTTCAGTTTTTACCATGGGATAGAACTTAGCCATGAACTTCCTAGATAGTTGTTCCCATGATGTGATGGAATTCGAAGCTAGGGAATACAACCATGCAGCAGCACGATCCTCTAAAGTCATGGGAAACAGCCTTAATTTAATACCCTCTTCATCTAAGTTTTGATTTCTAAACGTTTGACAGATTGTCAAAAATTTGTTTAGATGAATGTAGGGTTGTTCACTCTCGAACCCATGAAACTTGGGTAACATGTTTATTGTTGCAGCCCGAATCTCGAATTGGGCTGCATTATTAATTGGTAATACTATGCAAGTAGGGGGACTAGCGGATGCGGGTGCAAACAATTCATTTAGGGTTCTAATGTGTTCACCCATTGTAGAGATCGACGGTTGGTTTACAGTTCGCAGGTTGTGATAAAAAGTTCTTTCAATCTCAGGATCAAATGGGATTAACTTATCCCTTAATGACCTTCTACCATGCATACATTTTCCACAACTTAATTAGATTCGACTTCTACAATGAACGAAATCCTAAAAGAAGAGAAGGGCTAGACACAGATGACCACAACCAACACCACACAACAATTTGACCCTATTAGTCTTAAAACTAAGTGAGGTTTAGTAGCTTCTTAAATCTAGTTGCACAGAGATGTATCAGGTTAAAAAGTTCCTGAAATTCTCTCCTAGATTAGACAGCTCCTAATCTCCCTTTCTGATTAAGCTTGAGCTTACCAGTTAAGCAATCCAGTAATCAGTGACCAGGAAAGTCCCGGGGTGTGTGGTGGTGCCAGAAGGGATACACCGATACCACAATACCCGTAACAGTTCTCACTGTTGTAAAACTTTCCTAGACATCACCAATTACTAAATTCTCACTGGAGTGGCTTTCAGCCGCTTCTTTCCAAGAGCCTAATTGAGCTCGAAAACCCTAAGGCCAACGTCTAATTTGATTTTAATTTGATTTGGCTTAGGATAAGTATGCAATATGGTGATTTTTGGGCTAAGGACAGGTAATGACTTCCTGACCTTATCTTTTTAGTGGGTTTTGCCCTTAAATTATTTTATGCAATGCTTGATGCAACAAATAATCAATAATTTTTTTTTTTAAAGTTTATGCAATGTCATTAGGTTGTGTTGATTAAATGAGCAATCAATAAATTTTTTTCTTTTTATTTATTTTTTTTTAATTTTTTTTTATATTATTTTTTTTTGTTTTAATTAAATTGTTTTCTTTTTAAACTTCAAATTTCGAATCTCAGAATTCAAATTTTGAATTTAGAAAATTTTTGAATTTTTTGAAAATTTTTTTTTATTAAAATTTTTTTTTAAATTTTTTTTTAAATTTTTTTTTAAATTTTTTTTAAATTTTGAATTTCAAATTTCAGAATTTAATAACTACGAAATTATTAACTAGAAATTATCAAAATAAAAAAAAAATAATAAAAATAAAAACTAAAAACTTACTACCGGAGTGCGTTCACTCCGGGCATCCAAAATCCAATTTGATCTTCGTGACCGTTCTTGCTTCTCGATTTGCCTCCCCGGCAACGGCGCCAAAATTCTGTTCGTCCTTTCCTGTTTAACTAAAAATACGCTAAACAGATCGTTGTTAGAACCGACGAACAAAAGTTAAATTTAATTCTTTACTCTTACCTTTCCTACTCGAAGAATAGCGGTTGTAAGAGGTCGATCCACAGGGAGGCGATTGGAGTTGCATAAAAATGAGAACGTTCACTCGGATTTGAACTCGATTTTTGAATGATAAAAGGAAAACATTATTTTGAGGATGTTGAATGTTCTCTAATTGAAATTAACTAAAAGACAAGTACTTAGATTCGAAAAGCATTTATTTAATTAATCAAAATAAAGAGCTTTGGCATAAATTAAAATAGACGACACTAAGAAGATTGAAGCCTGAAACATAAATTTCATAAAAGAAAATTAAATATATTGCATCAAAGAAAAATTAAAAGATTTCATAAAAAAATAGAAATTAATTTGAATCTAGAACAGGGATTGCATGAAAGAAAATTGATGGATTTCATAAAAATAAATTGATTACAAAGGTAGAAATGAAGATTGGTGCTTGGTGCTGCCTTTCTTCTGCAAATAAAATAAAGAAAAGAAATAACAAAAAAAATCAAAAAGAACACTTCTCCCTTTCTCTCCCACGGTAGAACAACATAAAATATTATTTTTTTCTTTCTTTCTTCTCCAAAAGAACAGAGCAATGCTCTGTTTCTTTTTTTCTTTCTCTCCCAAGCCGATGGCCTCCCTCCTCCCTGGTTCTTAGCCTCCACCGAGCACACCGCTCTCCTCTTCCTCCTTCTCCTTTTATAGCTGCGGACGGGCGCTTGATGCGGAAGGGAGATGGCAGACGCGGTGAGGACGCGGGTAGGAGTCAATCACGGGATGCTTGCAGTCGGACGCGGGCGTTGCTGGCATGTGGTGGAGACGCGGTGGCGACACGGTGCAGACGCGGTGCGGGATCGCCGGATGAACGCGGATGGGTGCTTGAATTACGGAGGGGGCGCGGACGGTGTTGCTGGCTTCACGGGCTGAGGCGTTGAAGACGGGAGGAGGCATTCACGGGATCACGGGCGGCTGGGACGCGGAAGAGGCGGACTTGGACGGGCGCGAGCTTCGTGGGATGCGGAGGAGACGGATGCGGCTGCTCGCTGGCACGGTGGCTGGCACGACGCGGATGGAAGGTGGGATTTGCTGATGGGCGTTATCCGTGGACGATGGGATTCCGGGAGGTGGGGACGCGCGGGATGATGCCGTTGAAGATGCGGATGCGCTGCTGGCACGCGGTGCTGAGGATCCGACGGAGGAGGTGCTGGCGTTGAAGATGCGCCGTGGAAGATGGATACGGACGGGAGATGGGATGCTAAAAATGGACGCCAGGGGACTCTTGGGCTGCTGGGATTTGGATCACGGGTCACCTGTTCTGACTGGAGGTCAATTGCAAGTTTCAAGTCATGGGTCACCCGACCTCATAGTTATGATATGACCGAATTAGATTTGCCCAAAAATTCTTTTCCAAAAGCACAAATAAAATGGACACGATTCGGACCCGAACCTGACTCGGACCCGACTCGATCTTCAACCGGGTCGAATCTGGGAAGGGATCCTTCTTTAGTCAAATTTGAACTCAATGTGCATTTTATTTCTAATTTATGAAAATATGTGCGAAACCCAAATATAATATTAATCCAGTGAATTTATCATTATCGGTTAGCAATAATACTAATTTAGGTGACATGTGGGTCGCACTTTTGTGCTCTCATCACTGCATCTACATCTGCACCTGCTGCTGCATCTGCATCTGCACCTGCTGCTGCATCTGCATCTGCTGTTGCATCTGCTGCTGCATCTGTTGCTGCATTTGCTGCTGCATCTGAAGGAGCTGAGTCATCACCTGACTTGCTCCTGCAAAATTGGCCTGGGTGGCAGCTGGGTTAGGAGTTTGCTCGGCTGGCTGCCTGGCAACTCCTCTCCCTCTTGCTCCTCTCCTTCGAGCTGCAATATTTGCCAAGACTTCATTCTCTCTATTCCTCATTTTCACCTATAAAAAAAAATATTAGCATAATTCAATTAACTAGTTTTCTTTATTTTGAATATGCCGAATTTAATTTAACGGGACTTAACTACCCATTTTCCTTACTAAAACTTTTTTTTTTACCCTTTATTAAACCTATTGCTCTGATACCACTAAATGTCACGCCCCAAATTCGGATCATGACACGGCCGTGCTATTGCAATCTTATGCACACAATAACACGAAGCCACTTAAAATTTCGTAATAAAAATAAATAATTTCATTTACTAATGTCATAACATTGTTCATGAAGTTGGAACAGTATAGAGCTTCTAAAATTTAATTATTACATAATATTTTCAATTACCCCAACCCTGAATAACACCAAGCTCTCTGCTCCTAGTAGTCTTATTCATCTGTAGAAAAAAAAATAGATGAAAAGATATGAGCTACACAGCTCAGTAAGTAATCAGGTACTATCTTATTGGATCAAGTACAATTATACCAATGCAGTGATTAAAAAGCCAACGGTTGTAGTAAAATAAAACATTTTATTGATGATATACACAAATCAGGTCATAAAGCAATGCATGTTCTATCCATAAAAGTTCATAATCATGATAATGCAAGTCATATAAAAATATTGCCATTTATCCATACTTTAGAAAACATACTCTCAGACGGATGTGCTGCTATGGTCACTATAATCCCATGACAGGGCCTGTTAATCTTAGTCGACTAATTCTGTTATTCATTACCAACTTTAACCCGTTGGCAGAGGGCCTATTATTCTTTGGATGCTAGCTCCAGGGTGTCGACTGGCCTCTATTTCTAGAGGTGGTCATTAGTGTTGGGCAACGGGCCGTGCCGGGCCGGCCCGGCCCAGGCCCACCGGGCCAAAGGACTAAACGGGCCGTGCCAGGCACGGCCCGTCCAGCACGGAACGCCAGCCCGGCCCGGCCCCAGGCCCGTCTATTGGCGGGCCGGGCCGGGCACGGCACGCCACGGGCCGTGCCAGGCACGGCCCGTAACGGGCGCAAACGGGCCGTGCCAGGCACGGCCCGCAACGGCTTCAAACGGGCCGTGCCTGGCACGGCCCGCAACGGCTCCAGATGGGCCGTGCCGGCACGGCCCGTCTGGAGAGGGGGAGGAAAATAGCCGTTTCCAACGGCTATTTTCGGGAAAAAGTCCATTTTACCCCTCCCAACAGTCCAATAACGGCTGAATTGAGGGGTATTTTGGGGAAAAAAAATTTGGGCTTCTATAAATAGCCCATTCCTCCCTCATTCTCACCACACCAAACCTCTCATTCTCTCCTTCTTTACTGCTATTATTTCTCTCTTCTAAAGTGCTCTTCTAACAATTTAATTTTTAGTTTGTTCAAGTGCTACACAAGAGGAGGTTCCTGTTGAGAAGAGAAGGTCGCTTCTGTTGAGAGCACAAGAGGAAGCTCGGAATCTCGGCTCTGCCTCTGCCCTCCGACCCTCTACTCAATTCCTCCTTACGGTTAGTTTTTATTTTTTGAATTAATCATAGATATGTCATCTTTTGAGGAAAGTCAGTTTGGCATTCCTGTTTCTGAGGGAGAAGAAACTAATCCCCAACCCCATGTTCCTAGTTCCTCTAGAACTGGTGAACCGAGTGAAGATCAAACCTCTTCTCGTAAGAGGACTAGTGCTGTATGGAATGAATTTGATAGAGTTATGGTTGATGGAGTCTGGAAAGCTAGATGTAAAAAATGTGCCAAACTTTATAGTTGTAGTAGTAGTGGGGGAACAGGGCATTTAAAAAGACATCAAGAGAGTCATAGGATGCATGATTCTCATGCTCAAACTCAAAGTACCCTTAATATACAAGAGGGATTACTTGTAGGTAATTTTGCATATAATCATGAAAATCAAAGAAAAGCACTTGTAAAATGGATAGTTAAGGATGAATTACCTTTTAGTTTATGTGAATCTTTTAATTTTGAAGAATATGTTCAATTAAACCTACAACCTGCTTACAAAAGAACTAGTAGGCGTACATTTAGAAGAGTAGCTATGACCAACTTTTTAGCAATGAAACAAAATTTAATTGAAACACTTTCTACTTTAAATGTAAAAATTTCATTAACTTCTGATATTTGGTCAGCATCTGTAGGTAGTAATTGTTTTATTGCCATTACTGCTCATTATATTGATAATGATTGGCAATTAAATAAACGTATTCTTGCTTTTCGTGCTTTTGATTTTCCACATTCTGGGCAATAAATTTCAAATATTATTTATCAAACTGCATGTTCATATAATATTAATGATAAAATTATGTCTATTACTTTTGATAATGCATCTAATAATAATTCTGCTGTTGCATTATTAAAAGACTCATTGCATCCCATATTAGATGGAAATTTACTGCATATTAGATGTGCATGTCATATCTTAAATCTTTCTGTTCAAGCTGGCATGGGCATGATTCAAGATGTGATTTCAAAAATTAGAAATGCAGTTTCTTTTATTCATGCTTCAAGATCAAGACTTCAAGAATTTAAGGAATTATGCATAAATCATGGTAAACGTTTTAAAAAATTTAAACTTGATGTAATTACTCGTTGGAACTCCACATATAGCATGATACATGATGCATACCCATATAAAAACTTATTAAGTGCATATATTAATGATCGTGGATTAGGCTTTACATTGTCTGAAACTGATTGGAATAAAGAAAAAATTTTGGAAGATTTTTTGCTTAGTTTTTATAATGCTACCAATATTCTTTCTGGTATTTATTACCCTACTTCATGTTCATTTTTACAACAAGCATATATAATTAGTCAAAAATTTGCAGAACATAGATATGATGATGTTTTAATGCCTATTATTGACCTAATGGAATCTAAATGGAATGAGTATTGGGACAAGATATGTCCTATGCATAACTTAGCTGCTGTGTTTGATCCTAGAGTTAAATTAAATGGCGTGCTAATTTTACTTGATGCATATTCTGAAAATATGAATCAAGATTCTGAATCTGCTAAAGATGAGGTAAAACAACTTCTTTATGATATTTATGCTATATATGATGAAAAAATTCGTGGATCTAGAACACAAATACAAACCTCTATTTCTTCTTCTAGTAGTTCTCGTTCGTCATCTATTTTTTCATTCATTGCACAGAGAAGACACACACATGCTTCAAGTTCCTCTTCATTTTCTTCATCTTTAAGTAGTGAACTAGAATTTTATTTACGAAATGATCTTCAGTCTGCATATGATGAAAATCAAATAGAGAATCTAGATGTATTATCTTGGTGGAAGAGTGTTAGAAATCAATATCCTGTTATGTCTGCAATTGCACGCGATATTTTAGCTGTGCCGATGTCCACGGTAGCATCGGAATCCGCTTTTAGTGCAGGTCGGCGTGTTCTTGACGAAAAGAGAAGTAGGATGACGGGCGAAACGGTGGAGATGCTTCTCTGCTTCAAGGATTGGTTGGATGCTGAGGCAAGACTTCAAGATAAAGGTGGACATAATACAACATCCTCTGATGATGATGATACAAACACTACTGAAGACTGAAGACTGAAGACTGAACACTGAAGACTGAAGAGTGAATACTGATTCACTGAATCACTGATGATTAGTAAGATTTCTTAATTTTTTATAATTGTACATTTTTATTGTATTCTGGAGGTCAGACCAAGGTCCAAACCTCGGCCCTTTCTTAGTTTCTTATTGTATTCTAGAGGTCAGACCAAGGTCCAAACCTCCCTTCATGTACCATTTTGATTTAAATTAATAAACTGGTAGGGGTCTATGCCAAACCCCCCACCATTAAGGTGGCTTTATATTCATAAATCCTTAGTTTTCAATATTTATTAATTTTTTTAGAAAATTTATGAAGCATTAATTTTTATCGGGCCGGGCCGGGCCCAGGCCCTTATGGGCCGTGCCGGGCTGGCCCGCGGGCCGTGCCATGCTTGGCCCGCGGGCCTAGACCGGGCCGTGCCGGGCTCGGCCCGCGGGCCAGTACCCTGTGACCCAGCACGGCCCTCTCAAATGGGCCGTGCCAGGCACGGCCCGGCACTGTAGCAAGCGGGCCGTGCCAGGCACAGCCCGCTTCGTGCCGGGCCGTGGGCGGCCCGGCCCAGTGCCCAACTCTAGTGGTCATAGCTATCTGAGAGTTCATAAATCATATTCTTTTTCTTTCATAAATCATAATCATCATAAATAGGTTTGAAAATGATAAATGGCATTATATAATTTAAAATGCATAAACATGCCTCAAATATCATTTTTCATGCAGTCTAACATAATCATAATTTCATAACTCATACATCATCAAATATTCATGAAGGATGCTCTTTAATCAAATTCATGTATCACATGCAATCATATACTTGATCCTAATTTTGAGGAAAATATATCGTAAGCAATACATTTTCATAATGATGAATAAATAGTAATTTAAAAACTTTAAGATCAGTGCCAAGGTTACTTACAGCAATATTGTTTCCAATTTCTTACGTCCGGGTGACAAATCCTTGATCACCTAAATAAATCACATAGGGGTCACATTATTCTCTATTTATTTCATAATTTTCTAATTTATCATAACATGAATTTACTTGCTTGGATCTCAAGTCCAATTTATTTAATTTAGAGCCCTTGGCCTCGATTTAGAACCAGATTGGGTTCACGTAGGTCAATTGGATCTTTAATTAAAGAATTGGGCTCGGTTCCTGATTGGGTCTAGCCCTATCGGGTCAATTTGGTCTTCTAATTATTTTATTGGGCTCAATTTCAAGTCCAATGAGGTTTAATTTTGGTCCAGGGTCAATGTGGCTCATCTAGGCTTGAGTCAGGGTCAGCCCAAGTCAATTCGGTCTCAATTTAGTTAAACTGGTTTTGAATTGGGCTTGATTCATATTCAATTTGGGTCTGCTGAGACTAACCCAGCTTAATTAGGTTCAGACCCAACTCAATTGGACTTAATTTGGTTCGGATTTAACCCAATTTATAGTTTGGGTTCGTCCGGACTTAGCCTAATCTGACTGGCTCGGTTTTAGTCAAATTTGGCTAAACTCATTTTTCTTTTATTTTATTTGGGCCTAACAGGTTCGGACCCGTACTTGGATCAGACCCGTTAGGTCGGACCCGTTAAGGATCTCTCTCTTTTTTTTTCTTTCCTTTTCTTTTCTTTTTCTTTTCTTTTTATTCTTTTCTTCTTTTCTTTTCTTCCTTCTTCCTTCCCGAACCTTCTTCTCCTTTTTTTTTTTTCTTTCTTTTTCTTCTCCTCTTCTTCTCTTCTCCCGATTTCTCCTTCCCCCTTTCTTCCCATTTCTTCTCCCGTGGAGGGAGGAGGGCGAGCTCGGGAGGCTTGGGAGGAACGGGCTGCGGCCGATGGCGCCCGGCGGCCGGCCTGCGGCGCCCACGGCCACACCTGCGGCCGTGCCCGTGGTCGCGCTCGGGGGCACATCGGCGGCCCGCGGCCGCGTCTGCATCCTGCTGCCGGCGACCCGCGTCCCACGGCCGGCGCCCGCGGTTGCGGCTGCGGATCAACCACCGGTATGTGTTTTTTTTTCCTCCCGCGGATGGAAGATCTGGCTCGGGGAGGGCCCGAGCCGGAGCCGGCAGCGCTCCTCGGCCTGTCAGCGGCACCGGCCGCCCCTTGAGACCGCCGCGGCTTGCGGCTTCCTTTGCCGCCCCGGCTTGCGGCCGACGCAGCTCACGGCCACCGCAGCCGGCGCCCGCTACCCTTTTCCTTTCTTTTTTTTTTTTAACTAGATCTACAAAATAAATTATGAAGAAGGGCTTCACCTGCTCTGAAGGGGATCGTTAGTCTCCTATTCCGACGACGTAGCCCTCTGCTCCAGCGGCGTGGATCTAACACCAGGTCCTGCCAATCGGAGAGGATTGTGTGAGAGAGAGACAGTGGAGGAGGAGGGAAGAGGATGATGAAATTCTCCACCGATCGGGGCTTCATGTAGCCTCCGATTGCTGGGGAAGGCGGACGGTTGTAACCGCCCACTATCAGGCGTTACGAAGGCCTGCACGACTGTGTAATCGCCCCCCCTCCATTTCTCTTGGGAGTGAGGCGGTTATCACATTCTCCCCTCCTTATTAAAATTTCGTCCTCGAAATTTACATACCTGCATTGTCAAAGAGTTGCGGATGTCTCGCTCGCATATCCTCCTCAAGTTCCCATGTGGCCTCTCTCTCCGAATGATTGCTCCACTGAACTTTCACATAATGAATGATACGTCGCCTCAGGACCTGCTCCTTATGATCAATGATGCGTAAAGGATACTCTTCATAAGCCAGGTCTCTATCAATCTGCAGGGGCTCGTGCTGTACTATATGGCTGGGATCAGGAATGTATCTCCGTAGAAGAGAAACGTGAAAGACATTATGCACACTAGATAACTCTAGTGGCAAAGCCAGTCTGTAAGCAACCTCCCCTACTCTAGAAAGAATCTCAAAGGGTCCAATGTAGCGAGGATTCAATTTACTATGTCTTCCAAATCTTGTAACACCTTTCGAGGGTGAAACTTTTAAGAATATAAAGTCCCCCTCCTGAAATTTTACTTCTCTTCTTTTCTTATCTGCCCAGCTTTTCTGTCTATCTTGAGCTGCCTTAAGCCTTTTCCTGATCAGTAGAATCTTCTTCCTAGCACTCTGAACTAATTCAGGGCCCAACAACTTCTTCTCTCCAACATCATCCCAATGTAAAGGAGACCGACATTTTCTTCCATCCAAGGCTTCATAAGGTGCCATCTGGATGCTAAAATGATAACTATTATTGTAAGCAAACTCCACTAGTAATATATGATCATCCCAGCAACCTTCCAGATCAACAGTACTAGTCCGCAGCATATCCTCCAGGGTCTGGATCGTCCTCTCTGACTGACCATCAGTCTGAGGGTGATAAGCAGTGCTGAGTCTCAGATTAGTGCCCATAGCAGTCTGGAAGCTTCTCCAAAATCCAGATACAAAGCGAGGGTCCCGATCAGATACATTGCTTACTGGTACCCCATGTAAGCGCACAATATCATCAATATACCTCTGAGCCAGCCTGTCAAGTGAAGTGCCAACCCTAAAGGGTAAAAAGTGAGCTGACTTCGTGAGGCGATCAACAATCACCCACACTGCATCATTCCTCCTTACTGTCCTTGGAAGCCCAGTAACAAAGTCCATAGTAATGTGCTCCCATTTCCACTCTGGAATCTCTAGTGGTTCTAGCAAACTAGCCGGCCTCTGATGCTCAGCTTTTACTTGCTGACATACCAAGCACCGAGCTACAAATCCTGCTATCTCTCTCTTCATGCCGTTCCACCAGAAATGTTTCCGTAAATCTCTATACATTTTAGTGCTGCCGGGATGAATAGAGAAACGAGACTGATGAGCTTCCTCCAGAATCTCTCTTTTTAGATCAGCATCCTTAGGCACACATAATCTACTGCCAAAACGCAGAGTACCATCCGGGTGGATTTGGAGTTCGGGTCGTAACCCTCTCTCCACATCATTTCTAAGCTGACATAAATGTGCATCTGTCTGTTGAGCAGCTTTTATTCTTTCTATCAAGGTAGGTTGCACCAACAAACTAGCCAACATACTTCCAGCACCTTTGGTAATCACCTCGATCTGCATCATATCAAAATCTTTTAAAATCTGCTTCTGAGTGGTAAGCAAAGATATAGAGCCCACTGCTGACTTCCTACTGAGAGCATCTGCCACAACATTAGCCTTTTCCGGATGATATTTGATGCTTAGATCATAATCTTTTAGTAGCTCAAGCCATCTTATTTGCCTCATGTTTAATTCCTTCTGAGTAAATATATACTTTAGGCTTTTATGATCAGTAAAAACCTCACAAGGCTCACCATATAGATAATGTCGCCAAATCTTCAGAGCAAAAACCACTGCTGCCAACTCCAAATCATGTGTCGGATAGTTCTGCTCATATGGCTTCAGCTGTCTAGAGGCATAGGCTACTACTTTATCATTCTGCATTAGTACACAGCCCAATCCTTTCTTGGAGGCATCACTATAGATGATGAAACCCCCAGTACTGGTTGGCAAGGTAAGAATAGGAGCAGATACCAGCCTTTGCTTTAGCTCTTGAAAACTTTGCTCACAATCTTCACTACATACAAACTTTGCTCGTTTCTGGGTCAGACGAGTCAAAGGAGTAGCGATCCGAGAGAATCTTTCCACAAATCTTCTATAATAACCAGCCAAACCCAAGAAGCTTCTGATTTCAGTGACATTTGTAGGACGAGGCCAATCCACCACTGCTTCTATTTTCTTTGGGTCCACTGACATCCCATCTTTTGAGATTACATGACCAAGAAATGCAATACTATCCAGCCAGAAATCACATTTGCTTAGTTTGGCATATAATCTATTCTCCTGAAGAATCTGTAATACCATTTTCAAGTGATCTTCATGTTCTTCTTTGCTCTTAGAATAGATCAGTATATCATCAATGAAAACAATAACAAACTGATCCAAATACTGCTTAAAGATCCTGTTCATCAGATCCATAAAAGCAGCTGGCGCATTGGTTAGTCCAAATGGCATAACTAAAAATTCATAGTGCCCATACCTGGTTCGAAATGCAGTTTTCGGCACATCATCTGCTAGGATTTTCAATTGATGATACCTAGATCGCAGATCTATCTTGGAGAAGACTTGGGCACCTTGTAGCTGATCAAATAAATCATCAATCCGGGGCAGAGGATATTTGTTTTTCACTATCACCTTGTTCAACTCTCGATAATCAATACACAGCCGCATACTTCCATCCTTCTTCTTGACAAATAGTACAGGAGCTCCCTATGGTGAAACACTCGAACGGATGAATTTCTTCTCTAGAAGTTCCTGTAGCTGAACCTTCAACTCTCTCAGCTCTGCCGGGGCCATCCGATAAGGAGCCTTCGAGATAGGCCCAACACCCGGTAAGAGATCGATCCGAAAATCAATCTCCCGATCAGGAGGTAATCCAGGTAGATCATCAGGAAATACTTCTGGATACTCTCTCACAATAGGGATATCCTCTAGCCTTGTTTCTTTTGTAGTGTCTACCACACAAGCTAGGTAGGCCTGACACCCCTTTCTGAGGGCCTTCCTTGCACTCATTGCAGAGATAATGTGCAAAGAGGGATTCTTAGTGGGTGCATCACCCTGATAGAAGATTTCCTCTGCGAGGCACGTGAGGCACCTAGTGCCCACGTGGGGGCCACATGAGGGGGGAACATGGGGCTCCCCTGCCAGATATTGTCCGGTTCTGGAGTTTCACGCAAGCGTCCTTCACCCCTCTCCGGTTTTGTTTTCCACCCAAAACGCGTCTGCAGGTTTTGGAGACACCCGCCTCATATGCCCAGGCTCTGGAACGAGTCTTTCCGATGTGGGATTATTGGGCCTCACAGGTCGTAGTAACGGAGAGGTCCGGCCGAGGCCAACCGAGCCTTCGGCGGAGTCTGAGATTGGGTCAGTTCTGACTCAGTTCTGAGCATGGTTGTGGTCCTACCCGGTCGGTGTTGATAATCCTTTGTCCTGAGTTGGACGACCCACTTTGCCCCCCATCAGTGATATTAGGGGAAATATACTCAAATGTAACATGGGCGCGAAAATTATCAAGGGACTAGCTTCACCCATTGCTATTGCCTCTCTATGTTACGTATCTTCCTAACCAGATGCATATATAGGTTATTTCTCATCAACAGTAGGCCGTTTAAGTTCAAAAAATTGGCCTTAAGCACAATTGCTCTTGTTTTTTGTTAATGCTATCATGGGACTATATTTTGTACTCAATGGCCTATTGCACATGTAATGATAAATCATCAATGCTATCCACTTTTTGAACATGCCACTCAACAATGCCAGATTCAACAACTTGCTATGGATTCATGGCATTTGTCTAGCCAAATTGTTTGCCCGTGATGGAAGGCAAATGTCTTCCTGTCTCCAATTGACACTTGTATAGACACAATGACACATGCATGTTACCTATTAAGAACATGCACGCACTTGTTCGCAAATTTTTTTTTCCAATCCAATCGTCACTTTTCCCTATCCAGATAATAAGTAAACAAGCAATTCTTGATTAAAACGTTTCATGCCAGATGCAAAGATAAATAAGCATGGAATTGATTCGAGAGGAGGTCATGTATCAAGAGCTTGGGAAGCATTCCGTGATCAAAGGCCAGGGATCATGCTTCAAAGCCAAGCCATGAGTTGTTAACAAAGTGATTCGGTGTCGGTGAAATAAAGAGGCCTCTCTTTTGACTAGCTAATGGTAGACAGCCGGTATTATTCCGTGCTCAATGGCGAAGCCCGCGTGCGCAGTAATTTGAATTCGTGGACGTGGTGGATCCCAACGGTCGAACTGGGGCGTGCGATCCCAATCATTTCAAACCTCTAGACCGCGTCGTCGACTCCCTCGCGTTCCCCATCAGATACGCCCCATCGTATCTCGGTCCCACCGTGCTTCATCAGACGGTCAAATTTAAATTACACGTAGCAGTCCTACACCGGATCGCTCCCCGCTCACCCTTTCCTGTTATATTATCCGGTCTTGGATACCGTGTCCTCAAAGACATCAGAACAGAATCTATTTCCACCTACATGGCGCTTAATAATTGCTTGGTTTTGAAAAGGTCGGCCATGCGGGGACACGGGATCAGGTCAAATGGGGTACTTAACGACGTTATCAGAAGGAGCAATGCCACGAGGCCCAAAAAAATTGACACCAAATAGGTTCTCCTCATCTACGAGATCTAATTGGGTTGCTGTGATTCATACTTTCGTTGCATCTTAGATCGGCTGCAAAGGGAGAACCAAGCTGCTTCACGGTATGTCACAAGGTCAAATATTTTTGGGCCCCTTAACTCGCTCCCTTCACGGTATTTCAACCGACTGGACGGAGAAACACCGTTAACGTCTTACTTTTGAATCTCTTGGGTTTTTAAATGGCTTTGTCAGCACGACGGTAGCTGCTGGTAAACAAACAAAAGCTGCAGCAGCAGGCCCACGTGTATTCAAAAAATTTTAAGAACAAAATCGCCACGCACGTGCACGTTTCGTCTTGACATTCGCAAGAACAAGTGTTTGCTATTCCATTCCAGGTAGCAGACGCTGGAAAAATTTCAACCATCACTGAACTCCCACTTCGCATTTAATAAACCGACCGATTTGGTTTTCGAATGCCCTCCCTCGCACACTCCACGAGAACCCTGCCTCTCTTTCATCACCTTTCTCCGCTCCTCTGTTCTTAGTTTTGGATCCGTGGGGAGAGCGAGCTCAAGTGGACGACAACCGAGACTATTTCCGGAGGCCTAGATCTCTCCGGCAAAACTCCGGGAAACGCGTTGGAATTGGATCCTCGAGATCACTTCGTTTCCGGTGGTGGGGACTGCCATGGCGTCTTCTGGCAGGAGCTTTGGTTTGCGAGGCGGCGGAATGGGGTTGAAGGCCTTTAAGCTCACTGCGGAGGAGAGCATCAGCGATGAGATGGCTCTTAGAAAGGCGGAAGAAGCTGGTATGGATTTATCCATCTTGGAAACGGCGGGGTTCCATCTTTACCCTGCCTCCTCTTCCGCTTAATTAAATAAGCGAAGATCTTTATTGTTTCTAATTTTAGCTTCAAGGAGGTTCGAAGCGGCACGATGGCTGAGGCAAATGGATCGGGGTGCCTCGGAAAGCCTGCCGACAGAGCCGTCGGAGGAGGAGTTCTGCCTCGCATTGCGCAATGGCCTGATCCTCTGTAACGTCCTCAACAGAGTCAATGCTGGCGCCGTTCCAAAGGTATATACCGTAAACTTTTAGAGTTTAGTTCGTTGTTTCCGCTTCTTGTCTTTTGCTTTTTCATTTCTTTTTTTGATCCTCCAGGACAAAGATTCTTGAATACTTTGACTTCTTGATGTTTAGCTCGATTGGGCCGATGCCCTCTTCTTGGTTATTCACTTGCCTTGTGATGGAGTGGTGATTAGATTTATCAATCAACTTAGTCATTTCTTATTTGTCATGGTGGAAGTTCGACGTTATTTTCATGTGTTGGACTTGTTTAAGTAATAATTTAATATTTCACATGAAAAATTGCAGTGGTGTCGGGTGAAACTTGTTGGCGGGTGTTTATGCCGTTCTAATTTGTAATATGTATGATTTTGTTTCTCGTCTATGGCATGAGGCTAATGTGTTAGCAAACTGCTATCCCCAACAAAAGCTTAAAACAGACAAATATAACAGGGTAGATATTGAATTATTTTGTTTGACAGCACCTATTTAGTTTAGATTGGATGTTTGTCTTTGTGAACAGTCCTATCCTTTAGGTGCAGCTTAGAATTCTTGGTGAAATAATTGATTGGAGGGATTGCTAAGTAAAGTACTATGCTTGAAGGTTTTTCTCTTTAGAGAGAATTGGGTATGGCAGACACAAGCATCCTTTCTAAAAGGCATCATAAATTCATGTGATTGGCTTCTATTGATATAGAATTATGATTAGTTCAGGTAAGATGAGAAAGAAGTCATAGAGTTAGTGCATGTTTGGTGTTGTTTTTGTCTGTGTTAAGATTCTCTTTTGGAAGATCTTTCATGTAGTTTTTTGAATAGAAGCATTTCGTTGAAGGTTTGGTGTTTGGTAACCATGATTGCAGTAGTACTTCTTTGGTCGCATCATTGATAATGTTGATGCAAGCGTGTTGGAGACTTCGATATCGATAGGGTTTGGTGCTGAGAAATATTCAATGATTCAGGCTTGATTTAGGCTGACCTGCCCCAATCTGGTGTAATCCAGGTGGTTTGAACCAGTTACCAAAATCAGCATGTAATGAGCCTCGCTGTACTGGTTCTTGACTAGTATGCAGTTGGTATGCCAATTATTCGAATGGTGGTTTTAAAATTATAGGATCATAAGACACAACTTGGAGCAATTTTGAGTGAGAATAGGATGGTTTCATGGCCTTCTGTTTCCCATGTATTAGGCCAAAACACAATGTAGTCAATCTTTTGGGATTAACAATGAGGGTTTAGATTAGGTCCAAATATTGGGGGTTTGGATGAGGTGTAGATATGGTTGTGTCTAAGTAAAATTTTGGTCCATAAATCCCTACCAAAATGAGAAAGAAACAAGAAATCACCATGAAGTTGTTGAACTTGTTATGTTGAATATATTGGAGTAGTAGTTTTATAACCAGAAGAGAGGGGCTTGCTTCACATCATTGCTAATTTCCATTTTTCGGTTTTTGTTTTTGAAAATATGGAAACTGAGGCAAAACACTCATTTGGTCATCCCGTTTCATATCTGATTTTTCTGAAAACTCTTTTCTAGTTTCTGAAAAAGTGAAAGCTCTTGGGACTTGCTTTCACCTTATTGTTTTTTTAAATGGGAACCACACATAACCACAACCACTGTCTTTGTAGCCACTTCCACCACCATCTGTCTTGAACCCTTCCACCGCTCATATTTGCCATCGCTGCTTGCCAGCCTTAATTGTAGGTCCTGGCACCACCACTAGTGTAGCCGTCACAAGCAGCTGCCACAATCACTGCCATCGCCACGACTCAAGTGACTACCAAATAAGTTTTGGGTTTTGATTTTCAAAAAAAATGGTTTTGGTTTTCAAAATTGGAAATTGGAGGTGATGCCAAAATGTAACCTATTTTTTTAGCTTCCTGTTGGAGCTACTTTATATTTAATTTTGATATTTTTTCCATAATTAACTTTACCAAGCCTTGTTTTAAAATCAATGCACCTTTTATCTTTAAAAGTCTTAAAATAACATTTCCTAATCAATATTAAAACAACTCAAAACAGGGATTAAGTTTTGTGAGCCAGTGATATGTCGGTTTGACATTGGAACAGTACATATTGTGTTGTGTTATCCCACACTAGTTGGCATGCATTAGCATGCACTCAGCATCATTATAGAGCTCCTTATCCATAAGACACTGACATGATGTGTGCTGCTCTATGCTGAACTGCATCGGACAATAGTCGATAGCTTGAAAATTCTTTTGTAGCTGGACCACTTGGACTAGAGATGAGATTGTGCAAGTAAACACACCAAAGGTAATAGGCGTGGCATACTACAGGGCAGTTGTAATTGCAATGAAGCAAAATTTAATTAAAGGTGGTCAGAGGAAAATATCTAAAATATGGTCACATTTTTGTTCTTATTGACAATGGAAATGGCCATTCTAGTGGAGCACATTTTAAAGCAGGCAATGGCAATATTACTTGGAGCTTATCAAGAAATTCAGAGGGCCAATACAAGTCAATAGAAACTCCTTCTAGAGGGGCAAGTACATCATGTTAGCAAACGACCAAGTAAAGATGGCATTATTTTAGATGAAGTTGTAATATGATTAACAATTTGAGATCAAACTTGATAATTAAAATATTTTTATTTTGGTTGGCTTCCAAGCATACTAAGTCATGGAAAATCCAAAAATAGACTTCATTGCAGAAAAGGTACCATATGATGAAATCATAGATTTTGGAATAAATATGAAATATCAAGTACCGACATCTCTGTGAGAACATCATGCAGGACTAAGCTTGAAGAAACTTAGATCCGTTTGAGCATCTCTAAGTCAAGACAGAGTGGGAGTGCTAAAATGTAATTCTACATTGATGTCTCACTAGCTTTTGCTATTTTAGCCTGTCATGTGTAATCGATGCAGAAAATCCTTACATCCATGTATTGATACAGTGAATATCTTACAATGTATATTACTCTAGTTTTTTGGTTCTCCTCAGGTTGATAAGCAGGTATTGGGTGCTCAATACAATATTCAAGTGTATAATAGCATGTACAAACTTGCGCTCCATAAGGGACAATAACAAGGGAAAGTGCTTCCTGTGATTAGCTATTTATCAATCCCATGGTTAGCTACGTCTGTATGTACCTGCAGGCATTTGTTGTATGCTTGTACATTCTATCTCTTGTCAGAATGTCAGATCTTTTCCACTGTTGATGTTATGCTGCATGTTAGTATAGAAGTCTAACACCATGATGGGTTTGTTTGCTATTTTGTAACAACATCTCATTGCTGATAGATTTGATTCAATAGGTTGTAGAGAATCCTGTTATCACTGTTGAATCTACTGATGGAGCAGCTCAATCAGCAATTCAGTATTTTGAGAACATGAGGAATTTCCTTGTTGCAGTTGGTGAAATGAAGCTTTTGACATTTGAAGCATCGGATCTAGAAAAGGTATGTCTTAACCTAGAACAAATCATCATAGTCAGAAAAAGGGAAAAAAAACTTGGTGATCTTTCTCAAGAACCGACTAATTTATCTAAGACATTGGTTTGATCTGGTCTGAGTGAGAGAATGAACCAATGCTGTCTTAGTAAAAGAACCATTGGGCCAGTAAAAACAATTATTTTAATTGTCTGAACTCTGAAGAATGTGAATGACTTCTTTATTGGGCATGTACATTTAATCAACATAATTGTATTCAGTGTTCATTAATTCATTTCATTTCATTTCAATTCAATTTTTCATCTTGATTTAAATATTGCAATATATTTGCAGGGAGGATCATCAATTAAGGTTGTCGATTGTATCCTTTGTCTCAAAGGGTACCATAAGTGGAAACTAGCTGGTGGAATAGGGGTCTGGAGGTATGGTGGGCTTGTAAAGATTACATCATCAAGCAAGGGTTCTCCTTCCTCTTTGCTCGATGGTACTTCTGCTGAATTATATGATGCTTCAACTTTGCCACAAAACCAACAGCTACTGGAAATACTTGATTTAGTTGCTGAGGTTTCCCTCGAAGAGTCCAATGCAGCTAATTCTCTCAGTCTCCTCTTTGATCAGTTTGGGCTTAGACTTCTACAGGCTTTTCTTTCACAATACACTGAGGCAGAGGACATACCTTTGAATGAAACGGTAGGTAAGATACCATTTCTTTTGTTTCACAGTTTTGCAGTGTTTCTCCATTCTCATCATAAAAGTTTCCCTTGCTATGCTTGAAATTTTATATTGTTAATATGTATGCCAAAGATTTATCTAAGAAACGATTGCTAAAAGGAAATTGTAACTTTGTTTGCTCATCAAGATGGCTTAATGTTAATAAGAATTATGAGTAAAGCATTTATTTTCTGAGAAATATGATGGGATTGCCACTTCCCAATCTGGAACACAGAACCTCTCCTTAGCAAACCAGCAGACCCAATTCTTGTTGTCTTGGATAAAGTAAAACTCAGTCATAGTAATCTTCATCATTAACTTATAATTCATACATCGCAAAGGATCAGATATTCCCTTTATTATTCATTCATCAGAAAGCAAAAGTACTTCCCTATGCAATTGCAATTTTAGAGGAAAAAATATTTTCCAAAATTTGAAAATTGAACTTGCACTGTAAACATACATGACTTTTAAAAAAATTAATATTTGAATTTTGTAAACTTTTACATCATTATGATCTTACAACTTGTACTCCTAGTTAAATCCTTTGCTCCTCGGTAATGGTTGCATGAACATAATGTTCATAACAAACATTTCTTCAGGAAGCTGACATGATTGAATATGATCCATTGTCACCGTCATGAAAAAAAGATAATCATTTTTGGAAAATATAATCCATGAACTAACATGACAAAGTTTCATTATTTTTAAAACGCTGGCATGCAATTGAACTGAAGATGGTATCATCGAAATTGACATAAAATGTGATTTTAGCCATAAAAATTAGCAAAAACTTGATGAAGCAAACTTGCTATAGATTGTTAAAAGGTTGTTATATTCTCTGAATAGAGCATCAAAGATGGTGTATGACCAAATGGACTTCTAAATTCTTGACATCAAGAATGTAATTGTGGGCATGTGGAGGTTGGGATGCAAAGCACATATTGGTCCAGACTGCTACGGTACTTTCTTTACTTCCAATGATCTTTGAAGTTGCTGGTCTAGGCATATTGAGTGGACTTTCCAAAGGTCTTATGGCAAGCATATCACTGGGTCTCTCATAAATCAAAGGGTCTGAGTCAACTAAATACAGCAGCATGAGGTAGCTGGACCATATACAGAAGGTCTAAAGTTCATGGGCCTGAGATGCTTATTTTGTACCCCAACTAAAATTTGAAGAGACCGTTTTCAGGGAGATTGCAATATATACTTACAAAGTCTAGCCAAATAGGACTCAATATACTATGGGTATGATATACCACTAAGGGTTGCTCTATTGAACTGATATATAGCTTTGTTCAATCCGAACATTGCACAAACAAATAGAGAAAAAAAAATACTAATCTAGTAAGATCTGTAGTAGCATAGTGTACATTCACTATAGCAAGTAAAAAGTGCTAGATTACTTTTCCCATAGAGCAGGCTATTCAACAAATTCTGTTTTAGATGTACAGCTCATTTGTCTGAAATTTACAAATGCTATCAGGACAGGCACATGGACATGCATTTAAATAAGTATATTTAGTTGGCCACAGGATGCAAACTTTAATGCAGTATAAAAATAACTGGCTATGTTGGCATGCTTGTAAACTGGTTCATGGCAACTGTAGCTATCAAATTAGGCATGTTGCTCATATTTGATTGTGTAAATTTACATGTCTTATCTGTGCCAGAAATACTGCAGTTTTCTCTCTTATAAATCTAAACGTTTCATGGGCAAGTCTTTGCACTCATGCTTTCCCTTTGTTCCATCAAATAATCTAAACTGTCTAATTTGGCTTTTTATGTTGTAGCTCATTGATTGGGTGCTTGAGCAAGCTGTTAAAGAGTTTTATATGCTGCTTGTGTCTCGAAGAAATCAGGTAACCATATAACAGTCATTTATGCACCTCTATGATTCTGGAAATGTTTGTTTTGGGCAACATAAGAGTGTGTCGTAACAGATTCTGATCAGTTTCTCTTACAGTTATCAGACTAGGGAATAATGATTGAAAGAGGCTAAAACCTGAAGAAGAGAAAACTACAGACAGCACTTCTTTTTGCACCAAGAAAAGGATGTTGATAATGGAATTAATAGTTGATAAATTCTTTAGTTGAAAGTGGTATCATGGTGACCACAATTTCTTCAGTGATCCTTGTATTAATAATATTTGCATCTTTTGTGCTAAATTAATCATTAAACATGCTGGTTTGAAATAAATTCAATTTTCTTTTCCAGTGGTACTGAGTAGCAGTCAAAAATTTGTATTACTTTCTAAAATTGGAAAAAAAATCTGCTATTTGTATGGTTATTTTAGTTGTTACAGATTGTTGAAAATTAGCCATTCTTTAATGCAGTAGCTGATATCCATGGCAGAACATATTAACTGTTTAAGATAATTAGACATCCGATTTATGTTATTATAGTTAAGATCCAGATTGACATGTCAATGGAAGTATGTCATAGAAGCAAGCTGATCTGAACATGGGCCAAGCTGTAGACCTAGGCCTGTGGCTTGATTTTGGATCTGAAACATAGGATCGATTCCTGAATCCAGTCAAATATGTCTAACACAACTATAATCAGTCAAGTAAACTCAGTTATAAAAGGTTTAATATGTCCAAGCTATCTCATAAAAATTTGGATCTGGTTAAACACAACTTCACCGAGTAAGAATGGGTTGATTCTAGGTTCAGATCCTCAACCTGTGAGACTAATTAAGAACTGGACCCAACTTGACTTAACACCCTACTTTTCAATAACAAAGTGTGGTGGAGGACTGCAATGCAAAGGGGATAGAGGGAGTGCAACTTTCTTTTATTGCTGGATGACTACAACAGCATGGTTCAATGTTTTTTTTTAATGTTCTGATTTTTTTTCCAGGGAAAATAAACTGGTTGACATACAGATATTGCAAAACTTCAAAGCATGTGTTCTGTAAATGCTATAGCATGAGTCCATATTACGTGTATGTAGTTATGGCATAAAAATAAAATGATAGATACGTATATATGGAGGAATGTTTAGTTGCATTTTACATGTATCATATAGAAGTATACTTGTCTGTTACATATGGAAGCATGCATTGTCTGCATGGAGATTAACAATTTAATACCTTTTAGATATCACAAAAGATGATTAGTTAGTAGATATAAAAGATTATTAGTAATGAGCTGTTGAGCAAACTTGGTTTCTTAGAAATTGTTATTAGAGGTAATTAGCTTATATGGTTAACTGAGAGTCTGCTAAGCCTCTTCAAGTTCCCTTTGTAGGCTGTTTACGTTTTTGTCTTGTTGCTTTGCGATACATGTCCTGATAAGATTACAGATTTAAATCATTTTTTCTGTCATTACAATCTAGTTTGATTGAGTGGTAATATCTGTTCTTTTTGCATGTTTTTGAGAAATCCATCAGTGTTGGGTGTTGGTTTGTCTTAGGTACTAGCTAAGACCCAAAAAAGGGCAACAAAACAACCAATTATAGAGATCCTAGCCGAGATACAAACCAAAAGAAACACAAAGAAATGATCTAAAAAACATGATACAAACAAGAAGAGCAGCACCTGGTGACTGGTTCTTGTTTTATCTTAATTAGTCAGTCCATTTGAACATGTAGCAGTAATTAGCTGATTAACTGTAAAAGTTTTAGGCATCCAAGCGATGGCATGATAACTGAGTGTTTAGGACCGCTCTACCAGCGCTGGTGGGAGTTGCAATCAAATTCCTTTCAAGAGAGTGGCCAGTTATGATTCATTATATTTATTGTGCTGTAAACTTGTGAGAATGTAACAGCCATACTGGAGTGGCATGAATTTTTTCTTCCAAGAAGCATTTAATTGATCATGCTAATCTGCAATAAGTGCTATCGTTAAATCCTGAAATATTCCATTAATTGCTAGCTATGGTGCAAAATCTAGGTTGTTTCTTTGTCTTTGATCGCTTTTGATACCTTCACCAGCTAGGGTTGCTTTTGAAGAGAACGCTGAAGGACTGCAGCAAAACTATATCAAAGCCAGAGTTAGTTGAGACTGTTCTTAAAGAAAATAGTTGTCTCTTGTCTTCATTCTCAAAGTTTTGTTTCTGTGGTGGTCGTGCAAATGCTGACAAAGAGGAAAGGCTTGCATATCAGCAGAAGGAACTAGAGGTAAAGACATTATCTGTTAAACTAACCAATTCACCAGGATTGTCAGATATATAACATATTATGGATATGCATGATTTCTTTGGGGCCATGTTTATTGACATTTGGTGTGACTCAGTCACATGTTTGGCATTTTGACGATGTCAGATTCCTAGTCTGTGGAAAGCATGCCAAGGTCCAGGAGTAATTTTGAAAATATTACATAAAAAATTCCTTAAAATTTTGTAACAGTTAGTTAATAATTATGCTAGTGAAACAACGGGAAGGATGGGAGGACAACAACAATCAAAATCATCAGCAAGCCAGCAATAGAAGAAACAGCAATAAAAACAACATTAACTGATAATCCATGATTACTTCATGAAGTAGTTGTGAAGGATAAAACAGCTAGGGAACACTGAATTATTATACAATCTGTGAGTGAATTATTTATCTGTTGACATTTGGAAGAACCATATAGGTATTAAGATTTTGATAATAATTAGAAATTGCCTAGAAGAGCCAACAACAACAATCAGTATCAGCGGCCACAGCAGCAGCAACAACAACAATACAAGTTACAACAAACAACTTGGTGCTTGTTTGTTATAATCTGCAATTCTCATTTCTTGGAGCTACAGTAACCATCTTATTTTAAAATTTTCAGAAGTTGAAATTCTCCTTGTATGAAATGAAAGTTAAAGTTGAATGCAGTCGGACAAAATGGGAAGAGGATCTTAAGAAGCTTGGTGAGAAAATGAAATTGTTATGACTTCTTTTTTGTATTTTTTGAAATATATTAATTCATCATTTGACTTCATTTAGTGTCGTTGTTATTATTTTAGAACACCATATACAATGCCTCCAAGTGAACACTTCTTCCTACTATAAATTGCTTGAGGAAAATCGTATGCTTCACAATCAGGTGCAAGATCTTAAAGGTAACTACTGATTTTTCCTGTGTTCAATCTCTTATTAGTTCATATAGATCAAAAGCTTATTTGGTAAAATGGAATTCTACACAGGTAACATTCGGGTATACTGTCGAGTGAGGCCTTTCTTATCAAATCAATGTGATGGAAAATCTACTATTGATCATATTGGAGAAAATGGAAGTATAATGATTGTGAACCCTCAAAAGCAAGGGAAGGATGCAAGGAAGATATTTTCATTCAACAAAGTATTTGGAGCTAATGCCATGCAAAGTATGTTATAACTTTCAGACTTGGGCTTTTGCTTGGTAGTCATGGTTTGATTAGCTAAATATAGTTTATGAAGGATTCATGTTGTAAGGATAAAAACACATTGTTTAGAGTGCACAAATAAAAAATACCATTGGTTGTTTTAATTCTTTGCTGTCATGGAAATACACTCTTCAATGATTCAAAACTAATAAAATGCATGGAAAAAATTCTGGCAAAAGAGAAAACTGCATTGATACAAAGTATGAGACGGGGAGGAATAAGTTGTTCTACAACAGTTCTAATTTTTCTATGAGGTCGGGATGCATTTTAATAATATGCTTTATCTGTAGCATCAAAATCTTCACTTTCTTTATTGATCTCTTTAAAATTAGTATCGGTAAACATGATTTTCGTCTATATTAGGTTGTTCATATTTGATTTTTTTTATAAAAATTAATGATGGTTTGATTTCTGGCAGTTGAAGTGTTTGCTGATACCCAACCTTTGATCAGATCTGTAATGGATGGTTACAACGTCTGTATCTTTGCATATGGACAAACAGGCTCTGGGAAGACATATACAATGGTACGATCATTTAGAATACTCTGCATGCATGCACATTTGCATGTCTGTGTTGGTGCTGTTGGCTGCATGTCTGGATATCGGCTTTGACATTAGGATGTGCACACAGACACGTGTGTGCATGCATGCCTGTGAACAGAAACAGATCAATACACACACAAGGCATGCATCAGACTACTTTTATATGAAACCAGAGCTCTTTAATGCTTGATGCTACCTTGTGATAAAATATTATTTTGGTTCCTCAAATGAATTGATTTTCCCCTTCTTTTTTTTTGTTGTTGTTGTTTGAGGATAAAATTGTGTATCGACATGAGCATACTGCTATGAGCACACATGATAAAATGCTTGATGCTAGAGAGACGTCCTATGAAACAAAGTTATTGATCCTCCTTCTGCTGATTTGATTAGATGTTAATTTTCTTTCGAAAAATGTTTTGAATAGAGAGCGTTTTACCTTCTCCGGCTTGATCTTTATGGTTGTTGCCAATGGGACTTTAGTCTGCTGGTTGGGACCTATCTCCTAAGTGCTTGTGCTGGGAGAGGTCCTGACTTTAAGTCACTAACATGACAATTCCACAATTATTATCGAAAGAGACAAAAGATTTTTGTGATTATTACCTGAGGTTATTACAATTACTTGTAATGGATGGGGTAAATTAATCAGTGTTCATTCTGTGATCCATTCTTTTGATTCTGTTTATGGCAAAGCAATTTTTCTACATATAAGCTCTGCAATGTTTATACACACCAACATAAGATTTTATAAGTTCTGAATTTTTCGGCCTCTTTAATACCACATCCATATTTGTTCAGAGTCCTTGCAGTGTCAACATTTTTCTACAGTTAAACCTTATTAGGCTATTGCTGGCATGGCAATGCATTTAACACAGGAAATTTGTAATTCTTGAAACAAACATTATCTTGAGATCACACTTTAGTAATGCCCAGTTTTGCTTTCTAGAGTGGTCCAGACATGACAACAGAGGAAACGTGGGGTGTGAACTATCGAGCACTTAATGATCTATTCTGCATATCAAGATCAAGGGCTGATATCATCTCATATGATGTGAGTATCCAGATGATTGAGATATACAATGAACAAGTGAGGGATCTTTTGGTGGCTCATGGTTCTAACAGAAGATATCCTTTTCTACTATTTATAGTTTTATAATGATTTTTTTCCCTTGGTTGCAAAAATAACAATTAAGTTGTGAATATTTTTGCCCTTAAAACATTCATACTGTGACATTATGAGGTAGACAACTTGATTTATGTGTGTTGGATTTTGGCACTTTCCTGACCTTTAATACATTAGAGATACGAAACAATTCTCAATTAAATGGACTCAACATACCTGACGCAAGCTTGGTTCCTGTTAAATGTACTCAAGATGTTCTGGAATTAATGAAAATTGGCCAGGGAAATCGTGCAGTTGGCGCTACTGCACTAAATGAACGCAGCAGCCGGTCTCACAGGTACTTCCAAATGATCATTAGTTTTCATTACCTCTCAAAATTGTCAAGGATGATCCTCTAATATTTTGTAAAGCAGTTATCTCCTCGTTCATGTGGTGTAATCTAAAAGCCATGAAAGTGCTGTACTCAATTTAGTTTACAAAAAAACATAAAAGTAGCGTGGCCTATTATCAGATCTTACTCATGCTCTAGCTCATTCTTCAGGGTTGTAAGTATCATGGGAAATGGAAACTATCTGGTTATGATACATTTAGTCTGTTTTTGTTTTCTTTTTATAAACTGACCATCATGAATGCCCCTTATTAATTAGTACAGCATGGGCATCACTTTTAAGTCTGCATTTGTGGGGACGAAGCTATAACAAACAACATCATGCATAACTGACAAAAAGCAATGACTTATATTTTGATTTGACAGTAAAGCATAAATAAGCAACACCGGTTGTTTTGGAACTAATTGCAGTGCTTAGCCTATAGGCTCCACATGGCATGCATGAATATCTAAATATCTATGGACGCTGACATTTTGGTAGTAAAATATCCATGATAATTTTGCAGAAAGAAGAGATACTTTTTCATAATGATGATCTTAAAAACTGATCGCTATCTAACACACAGACAGTTTCAAAAACTGCCCTCATTTGGTTCTGATGAAAAATGTTACTTCAATATCGATATACACTCAAACTTTTTCAACTCTAAATATAAGATCTATAAGTATTAAAGTTATCTAGAAGTTCTAGTGAAGCTAAGAGGAACTATTGGCACCATGGTCTGCTGAACCGACCGGTACTGGTCGGTTCAGCCCGTACCATACCGGTACCGACAGGCACTGGTACGGCACGGCTATTGAAATCGGTTCTAACCCAATCTGGGTCGGAACCGATCGGTTCATGGCCTGTACTGGTGCAAACCGGCTCGGTTCGCACCCGTACATACCCGTACCGGTCGGTTCACACTAGTGCATACCTGTATTGGTGCCAACCAATCGGTTCACACCGGTACGGGGTGTTCTTCACGGGAGACAGTTGTGGCACTTTCGGTATGGTATCGGTTCGGCTCGGTTCGGTACCGGTACCATACCGGTACCGGACTACACCGATACGTCGGCACGGTCGGTACGGCGAACCTTGATTGGCACAGTACATAAAAACTTAGGTGATTAAAAAAAAAACATTTTTGATTAGGCAATCATGATGGCAGAAAGATTACTTGATCATCAATGTTAGTATTATATTTCCTGTTTAACAAACAGATGCATTTATACCTACTTCAATGAATTCTCTCTGCACAGTGCTCATAATTGTCTGATGATTCTCCTCTTTTCTCCAGTGTGTTGACAGTTCATGTTCAAGGCAGAGAATTAGAGACTGATTCTATCCTAAGAGGCTGCCTTCATCTGGTAGATCTTGCAGGAAGTGAAAGGGTGGATAAGTCTGAAGCTACTGGAGAAAGATTAAGGGAAGCTCAGCACATAAATAGATCACTTTCTGCACTAGGAGATGTTATCTCTGCACTTGCGCAGAAAAGTTCCCACATTCCCTATAGAAATAGCAAACTTACGCAAGTACTGCAAGATGCTCTAGGTACTGAAAATTTCTATAACTTCCAATAGACTTTTTGAACATCACTCCTGCTAAAATTCGTGGCAATCACAGGATGCTTTCAAATTTTATCGTCTTTTCAGGTTTCTTCCTATAATTGACCTCAAGCTAACACATACAGGAACAAATTGCTTATATACCAAACTGTTCCAGATTGATGATATAGGGCAACTTATAAATCTGTGAATCCCATTCACAGAAGCTATTTTTTATTTTCTGGGAGCTCAAAATGGTTATTACTTTTTCTATTTTTTCTGATGCCATTATTGCTTTGCATAAAGGTCATGACATTTTAGTTATATGGTGCAAATAAAAATTCTAAAATCAGCCAGCATGATTGTTTGTGCTCTTAATAATAGACTAATTTTTTATTCTGCAGATAGATCTTTTCAAGAGAAAGTCCAGAATTATACTTTTTTGCGAAAATAAGTTTTGCATTCATATATTTTTAGGGTCAGATAATTAGTAGGTAGTCTATCTGGATAAGCGGCATGCCTACAGATATGGTTCTTAGCAATGTAGGCACAATAAAGCCAGGAGGCAAGCTTTGTACCTTTACTATCAGTTTCAACAATTTCTTCCTAAAAAAATTAAATTGGAAGGCATCGGCACATGAAAATCTTGAACAGATTTAAATAGTCCTTTTTGTTCTAAATAAGATGTTCGAAAGATTAGTTTCCCTTGAAAAGTTGTGAAATTCCTGCATATGCCACAGGCGGGTTGGTGAAACTTGTTCCTTTCAGAACAATGGATTTATTTTCTCAGTATGGCACAGGGTACTTTTTCAGTAGACAATTAAACAGAAAAAAGCACCCGCACTGTATGAAGCACCCGCCTAAGCAAAAAAAAAAAAGAAAAAAAAAAGGAAAAAAAGAAGAAGAAGAAAAAGAAGAAAAAAGCTAAGTTTTTTCAGACTGACGAAGCAATGCAGTCTATAGAAAAAAACTAGCAATAAAATTATATCTTCTAAAACTTGTTTTGTAGCTTATCTCAATGTCATTATTCATCAGGTTACTCTCTTCATTGTTCTTATCATGTTTTTGTTTTTTATTTTATGTTTTTATTTTTTTTAATGCAGGTGGGCAGGCTAAGACTTTGATGTTTGTACATGTAAATCCAGAAGTTAATGCTTTTGGAGAAACAATTAGCTCACTTAAGTTTGCAGAGCGTGTTGC
This sequence comes from Phoenix dactylifera, assembly GCF_009389715.1. Taxonomy (NCBI): domain Eukaryota; kingdom Viridiplantae; phylum Streptophyta; class Magnoliopsida; order Arecales; family Arecaceae; genus Phoenix; species Phoenix dactylifera. The sequence continues at coordinate 24,816,566 of NC_052392.1, read as the reverse complement.
CTCTGTAGAGCTTGGGGCAGCTCGTGCTAATAAGGAAGCTGGTGAAGTTAGAGAACTTAAAGAGGAGGTTTGCCCTCTTGTATCTTGAGCCAATTCAGGGTTAAGCATAACTGCTTATTGGTAGAATACTAAATATGATGTTCCTTCTTGCTCAGATCTCTAAACTGAAATCAGCATTAGAAAGTAAAGAATCTGAAATGGCACAACTGAAAGATTACTGCCAGATCGCTTTGGAGGAGCAAAATTCAAAAGTAAGATCACCTTATACTAACAGCAGCAACTCAAAACTTGAAGGCACTCAACAACAAACAGGCAATGTTAGAATGACGGAGGTATCTTGCACATCCTTAAACAACTTTCAGCATAAATTACTATGTAACTCAGTTCTAAGATTAATTGGGTTAGAGGGTTGTGCTTCAAATTAGGTTATCATGCACTGTAGAAATCAATGCAATTTCATTTATTTGAACTTGTATTCCTCTCTCCATCTGGACACCTTCCTCGAATAAAGGTGACTTTGAGGATTCCTGTCTTCACTGCATGAGTTAAAATTGCATGATTAATAAAGTAGGTTTTCATCTTTTTCAATTGTAGAAAAATGTAGGTTGTGTAGATGCCAACAATTTCCTGTAGGGTTCCTTGGCAGGCATCTTTCTTTCTAATAGTTATTTTGGACAGGATTTAATCACCAATTCAGAAGGTTGGTGTCAGATTAAGAGTGGTTGTAATATACCATGACCACCCCTATGGCCAACTTAGCATATATGAGATAAAGCTTGCTGGTTCATCCGATGACATAACCTTCTAGGCATGCTAATTGCATAGCTTAATGAGGAATCAGTCTTCAATTACAAATTAGAAAACTACTTGATATCTTCCGCCTGTTTATTTGTGGTGTTTGATAATTTCCGTAGCAAGTGCATTCATGCATAATGTTATTATTTATGGAGTGCCATATTACTGAACTTTGTATTGGAAATTCATGCTTAAATAAGAGATGGTTTTCACTTGGTGACGATTGAGGCTTGATAGACAGAAAAGAATAGTAATGTTATTAATGTAAAGGGTAACATTTGGTCTTGTGCAATCCTCTCATTATTTGTAAACTTGGTTAAATAGTCTAAACTCCATTCAAATTTTGATTAATCATAAGTAAGAGCCAGGAATCTTGAGATAGTTGCAGTGATAGGTTTTCTTAGTTTTCGCATATATGTAAAAATATTCTTGTTGAAGTCAATGGATATTACTTTTGGAACCTAGGACCATTAGCCAGCCTTTTTTACTGCTGAAAACCCTTGGTAATTCAGAAGGAAAGCACAGCAGGCCTGATATCATTCATGCTTAAGAAATCTTCTAGTGAAGAAAAGAAAGCTGCTATGCAATTAACCAGAAATCGGAGAAAATTTCTAAGAAGTATCACTAAATCTCTATCTCAACCAGTACAGCACAAGGCATATTTATTTGACTTGTAAGGAGGTAGCTATGCAGAAGGTAGCTGTTCCTGCTCTTGCAAGCAAATGTTATTGACTTGTAAACAACTTCGCAAGAAAAAAATTTAAAAGATAACTTGTTTGACAAACAGTGACCTAATTACTGATATAAAGCATGCAAAATAAACAACTATAAATGAGATCAAAGTCTAACAGTTTCAGATAAACTTGCTGCTCAAGTAATTCATCCTGGTTCTACATCACTTCTTGATGTCAATCCTTATAAAATTGGTCCAGATTCTCTGCAAAACCAACTTTAGTTATGGGAGGCTAACTACTGGGTAGGAGATGTACATACTATGTTCATGCAAGTGAAGATAACCCTCCAAGGTGCTTCTAAACTAGTAAAGATTAAGAAGGCAAAGGCATGCTGTCGTGAGCAGTATTCATGATCTGGGCTCACGTTCTAAGATAGAGTCAATTAAACTGTGGGCATGACGAGCAAAGGAACCAAGAAAAAAATAGCGTGTGAGCATTTATGAACAAGTGAATAAAACGAGTTCTAACATATGAACTTTTTCTCTTTTATGCTGCTGTGCAGTTCAGAAGCTGTTCATCAGGAAAGAAGAGAAGGCCCCGTTGTTCCTCTGCATTGTTCAATAAAGAACTTGATGCACAATCACCTTGTAATGCTGAATTGAGCTACCGCAGCTCCGTTATGCTGAGGTCCCCATCTCCTCCACTAAGAAGATCATTATCCACTGACCGTGCTGCCATCATTAAGAGCAAGCCTAAGATTGTAAGCATCGATGATAGGCCCGTATCAAGATTGCAGTTTCCAGATAAATCATCCATTAACAGACCTAGTGCCACAAAATCATCAGCAGCAGCAAATAGGAGTTTGGGCGGATGTTGGAACCCTCAAGAGATTAGCAATTTAAGGACAGCCTTCGCTGAACATGAAGAAAAGCAACTCAAGTCAGCACTTGGTGTCAGACAAGGTGGCATCAGGAAGAATATGGCAGAGAGTAGGATCAAGTCAAAGCATCAGCAACCATTTGGGTCTCAAAGGTTCGACTTTGATAGTAAAGGGAGGGTAGAGTCACATAAGAAGAGCAATTTTTATGAAACAGAAAATGAGTGTAGCCTTATCGAATCTCCTGTACATGGTAGTCCTCGGGCAAAGCAGCTAAAGCATCACACGACAAGAATCTCCCAAAATGTTGAACCTAGGTATTTTTTTCTTCTCAAACACACCAGTTTGCTGCCTCTCCTTTGCACTTGTCATTATTAATGGATGGTGATGTATGTTTACTACGAAAAGGTGGTTGTGTTTGTTTCAGGGCCTTCGTTCAGGCGGTGACGCCGCTGTCAAGCGGAAGGCATGAGAACAAGACTCAAAATGGTGCAGTTCACAATGGAAAGGAAAGCACAGACACTACTGAACCTCACTTCAGACGTAGCAGATCATTGCCTCGTGGAAAATTTACAGAGTCTTGAGATTTCAACCTTCCACCATATTTACATTTAGTGCGTGGGATGGTCAATACTTTTGATGATTAATTATGTATTCAAGTTGTATTAATTGAACAATTGCATTATTCTTTGAATACACTGAAATTAGTATGCTAGCTATAGGCGGTCTGTTTAGTAGTTAACAATAAGCATAAGCCATTTGGGTGCAGGTGTTTGATTCAGTGAGCACTTTGATGATACTTCGGATTTCCTTGGTTCTGGGTCTTGAAGGCAGATGCTAAATCTGTTAATTTTAAGTTGCTAGATAAAATGAGTGTCACGTCCCAAACCTATCATCCGGGTCGGCTATATGACATGGTTGCATACTCTCTGAAAATTTATCACAATCTCAAAATTAGATCTCAATTCATAAAAACCGACAAAACCGATTCAATTATAAAGTTTAATCATTCAATCACTATTAGTGATGCTCTATTTATTTATTTTTTTTATGTGATCTCAACTATAGTCAAGCAACCATAGTCAAGTATTAAGCTACTTGTAATCTGCAACTCTGAAAAAAAGGGGTTATGAATTTTATAGCTCAGTAAAAATTTCGAACTATAATATCATGAGTAATAAGAAAATAATTAATTAGCTATTTTAGATAAAATGAATATCGTATCAATACTTGGAAAGCTCATACAAACAAAGGCGTGCGCATATATATATATATATATATATATATCAATGTATCTAATTGTTCAACAACAATTTTTTATATCATTTCATTTGTTTCTCATTAATTTATTTTTCATATTTCTCATTGATTAACTTTTGATTTTGGACTAACTAAGATCATGATTCAGTCCAAGATTGACAAAATTCCACGTATAAGCCCTTAGAGGCAATCCCCACGTATAAGCCCATGGGCACTATTCCATGCTTAAGCTCGTGGAAGCTATCTCCATGCATTAGCTTATGGGTGCTATACTATGCTTAAGCCCATAGAGGCTATCCCATGCATAAGCTCATGGAGGCTATCCCATGCGTTAGCTTATGAGCGCTATTCCATAATGAGGTTATTTCAAACCATATCTTGTTTGTTTGATTTATATGTTACTCTTGTTAAATCAATTACCACTTATATAATGAATTTCTCTCAAATTCAAAGTATCTTTGTTTACATAATCATGTTCTCAATATCTGATACGTATAATAACCATACGAACATATTTTTACTAGAAATCATATAAAACATATCATCACATGCCAAACCAAATATATCGATATAATTCTCACGATGCAAATCCAGCAGTACAGATCAATAAACACACACACACACACATATATATGGTGACCGAGTACAGGGATTCTTATCTATATCGTAATCTAACATAGCTACAACACTGCCAATCCACACCTAATATGTCCAGTCAATTTAATATCAATATAACACTAACTTATCCCTTATCAATCACTCGCCACATTTATGAATCAATTATTCAGTAATTCCTTAGTTTTAGAGTTCTAATATTTGATATAATCCATTTTTTCTATGCTCCTTTAATTAAAAATTAAAATAAAAGGTCATGGTCTTGCATTGATTTAGAACTAGAGTATAGGATCTCGTTGGGCTCCTTCCAGTTTGGATGACTGTAGCCTCATACAAAATTAGGACTAACTATGAAAATAGATTTGTATAGGAAGATACACGAGGCCAACTAGATGACAATGCCCAATTGTTCGAATTGGTCGGCACAACGTATCCAATTCATCTTATCAAGAAATATATATTCAATTAAGAAAAAGGTAATAGATTAGGGTTTATCAATTATGGATTCAATGGTAGATGACAACAGTCGAGTGCATGATAGATAGGGTCGACTAGATAGTAGCGTCTGATGATTTGGGTCGAACCAAGCAAATCATGAAACAAGAATCAGACTATGGTACAAGTAACACAATAGAAATTTATGATGATAGAGTTTAACGATACTTGTGATGATCTGCTAAGGTTAGCGTGACAGGTGGTTCAAGCAATACTAAACTAGGACCCTCTATTAGGGTCAACTTGGTTCCACAAAGGAAACATCTGGGACCCTCTTGCTGGGTCCATAGAACTATATAAAGAGAGATAAATTAATAAGGTTTGTGCTAGGGTCACTTACGTTTGTTCACCTAAAGATCACTAGGTTTAGTTGGGCAAATTTGCCACACCTATCAAAACCATTTTAAAAAAGAATAAATTACTTGCTATTCACTATTTAAAATCTAAATATAAATTAAAAACCTCTAAGCAACTCGAAATAGACTTGAGCAGACTTCAAGTCCCGACTAGGTAAATCGGACTAGAATCTACAAATCAAGAAGAGAGAGAATAGTTGCACCAAAGATGAAACCTCTCTTTCGATTTTTCTTTTATTTATATATTTTATTTAATTAATTTTTTTCTCTATCTTTTTTCTCTCTTTCTTCTTTTTCCTTCTCTTTTTCTCCTTTCTTCTCTTCTTTTCTCTTCTTTTTCTTTCTTTCTTCTTCATCGCCCTTTCCCCTCTTCTTTAGCGAGAGAGGGGTCTAAACCTGCCCCACCGAGAAACAAGAGAAGGGAGGAAAGGACCTCTAGTCTAGATCTGACCGGAACCGAACCGAAAAGAACCAGACCGGAACCGGAACCGTGTCTCACAGTTCTTAACCGAACCGAAACCTTGAGGAATACGGTTCGGTTAAGGTTCCAAGTTTGATGGAACCGAACCGGAACCGAAATCGGCGGTTCGGTTCCGGTTCAAACCGAAAAAAAAAGAAATGAAATGAAAAGAATGGTGCCATCTCCCTTAAAATTCAAACGGTCACATGACCATTTGAATTTCCAAATGGCCCCTAAATTTTTTTTTTACTTTTTCATCCAAAAGACAATTTTACCCCTCCTAACAACTAAAAACCAGCTAGTTTGAGGGGTATTTTGGAAAATGAAAATTACCCCCAACACTATATATACATCTCCAAATCAATTTTTTCACCACACCACTCAATCTTCCAATCTCTTTCTCTCAATTTTTCACTCTCTCAATTATTCAATCTATTCCAATTCTCTACACATTCCATAACTTAATTGTTTTTCTCTCAAAATTCAAATAAATTTTGAGAAAAAAATAATTACCTTCCACATAATTTTGTCATATAAAATTTCTTCCCATATTTTTATTTTTTCCAATCCAATTATCAAAAATGTCTTCCTTCCGCTCAATAAAGGCAAGAAAAAATATGTTCCAAACCCAAATTCTTGGGATCCAAATTACATTCCTCCATCAATTTCCGAATCAAATCTTTCCTTTAATGTTGAGTGCTATAATATGCCCAATACTTTCGATCCAAATTACCGATCCTCTTCTATTGATGAGTTCGATTTAACTCAATCTTCCGAAGATATTGATCCAAATTATGAGGCAAATCCATAAGAATTGCATCCAAATGCAGCTACTCAAGAAAGTCATTCCACAGTTCCGCCATCAAATCCACAATAAAAAAAAAGGGCTTCAAAATCCGACATATTTGTCAAGCATTTCAAGAAAGTACAACTTTCAGATGGTTCATGGCAAGTAATTTGCAACTACTGTAGCCATACATTCAAATTTAAACTCGGTGGTGGATATGGATCGTTCACCAAGCACCTTAACAGCAAGCATACAGCAGAAGTAGGCATCGATCGCTCACAAACACAAATGACCGGGTACACTGCATCTAGTTCTTCTCCTCAATTATTTCAATATAATGATGCAAAATATAGGGATTCATTAGCAAAAATGGTTTCAGCAATGCATTTGTCATTTTTATTTTCTGAACATCCTGAATATGTTGCTATGACTCAAGAAGCTTTACAACCTGCTGCTAAACAAATTCGTAGGACTACACTCGTACGTGCCATAGTTAAATTATATAAAAAAGGCAAGCATGATTTATCTGAATTTTTTTTATCTTTTAATGGAAATGTTTCTTTGTGTTTTAATATATAGAGTGATCATTAGCAAGTCCATTCATACATGGGTATCACATGTCATTGGATCGATGATGAATGGCAAATGCAAAAAAGACTTATTGCTTTTAGAGGTTTTGATGAAAGACTACTGAAAATATTTGGAAACTAATAAAGTATGTTTTGGACGAGTATAATTTATTTTATATAGTATTTTCAATTTCTTATGATAATGCATCATCAAATACTGCTTCAATTTCTTATCTTGAAAAACTTTGCAAACCCTCATTTGGTGGTAAATATTTTCATATACGATGTGCATGTCACGTTTTAAATTTATGTGTTCAAGATGCTTTAAAATTTCTTAGTCAGTATCTTCAGCCAATTAAAAATGTGTTAGAGTATATATGGTTTCGTCCACAAATTATGAAGGAGTGGTTTTCTTTTTGTCGGCTTCATAATATGAGGCCAAAAAAATTTTCTTAAGATGTTCCAAATCGTTGGAATTCCATGTATGAACTTTTAAATGAAACTTTTCCTTACAAAGAATTATTATGTACTTTTATTGCAAATAATATTTCTTGTGTGGTTTTATTTCGCCAGCAGTGGGATGTTTGCAAAAAAATTATGATTGTTTTAAAAAATTTTAATGATGCCACTAATAATTTATCTGGTATTTATTATCCTACTGCTCATTTACTTATTTTAGAATGTTATAATATTGCTGATGCTATTAAAACTTTTGAGAAAGATAATGATTTGCAAGCTCCTATTTCTGCGATGAAAGTGAAGTGGCTTAATTATTATAAAAATATTCCACCTCTTAATCTTGTTGCATCTATTTTTGATCCACGTAGTAAATTAGATGGTTTGACAGATTATTTGCATGCATATTATAGTTGTTTAGATCTTTTTGAAGAAGATATTGATGTTTTAAATATTATTTTTATTGTTAAAAATAATATTATTAATTTATATAATAAGTACAATGCAAAATATAGTAAGAATGTCACCCCTCAACAATCCAGTAATATTGAAGGCATTGGAGATGTTGCAAATCTTAGTGCTACATAGCAAATGATTTTGCAACGCCAAAAGCGCCCGAGGAGTTCATCAGGTTCCAGTGTGGAACTTGATTATTATCTAACCACTTCTTTTGAGTTTGGTGATAGCATTTCAGATCAGCAATTTCCAATATTAAAGTGGTAGAAGGAGCATTCAAACCAATTTCCAGTCCTCCTAGCAATTGCTAAGGAGATTTTAGCTTGCCCGTGCTCAACCGTTGCTGTTGAGCAAACATTCAGTGCTGGAGGTCAAATCTTAGATGAGCGACGATCTTGTTTAAGGCCGAATAACTTAGAAGCTCAAGCATGTGTTGATGATTGGAGAAAGGCAGAATGTAGATTACAAGATAACACATTTGAGGACAGTGAAGACTTATTTGATATTGGAAATAGCGGATCGTCTACAGCCGGTAGCAATGGTGTGATTGATCATTGGTGTAAGGGGGTTAATTGCTCAACCATGAATGTAAGTGAACTACGAGAGCTTTGACTCCTCTAAACCTCAAGAGGATACGTAGGTAGCTTAATTTTAATTAAGTTCAAGCCCAATTTTTTTCTTTTTTTCATTTATAATAAAATAAATTAGTTCCAAATTTATTTAATGTAACTTATTATTATTTTTATAATGTTATCTAGTTGTATTATTAAAATTTAGTTTGATAAAATAATAAAATAAGGTACAAATTATCATTTTGTATTAATTACACAATCTATTTGTATTTATAATTTTTTTCTAAATTAATTACACAATCCATTTTTTTTCAAAATTTTATAATTTATGTTGAAAAATCGGAATCGAAATCATCTAAAATCGGAACCGGAACCGGAACCGAACCGACTATTTTCGGTTACGGTTAAGGTTCTAGATTTTTGTGGAACCGGAATTGATGGTTCTCGAACCGGAACCGGCGGTTCTAGAACCATCGTTAGGGCTACTCTAGTCTGGCAGCGGCTGTGGCCGAGGGCCGACGACACGGTGGAATGACCACCAGGTAAGTGATCTTCCCCTTTTTCTTCTTTTTTTTCTTATTCCAGCGACTCTTTGCCAGATTCCGGCCATTGCCAGGTTGATCGAGAGGAGGGGGAGATATGGGAGGCCTTACCTTGCTCCGAGGAGGCGTTGTGGCTGCGATTCTGGTGGCACAAAGACAGGGCACAATGAGCCCAAGCAGAAGAAAGAAGAGGAAGAAGAAAGGAAGGGAGGGAGAGGAGAAGGGAGAAAGATGAAGGAGAAAGAAGGGCTTAGTGATCTTGGCAAGCAGGGAGGGGAATAAATAGAGGGAGGAGACAGCGGATTCTGTGATCTCCTCATGCTATCCTGCCAAATCGGAGCTTGCCAGCGAGGAGAATCCATCGAAAAGAAAAGAGGAGGGGCAGGGCTGTGACGATGTCGCAAGGCCCTGCCCTCCCTTGCGGCAAGGATCACTGCTAGATAGGTTGATTTTCACCTAGCTAGCCATGCCAAAATAGTGTGTCAACTAAGTATCTAAATCTGTAAAGAAAATAAAGGATAATGAGCGCAATAGAGCAACAAGTATGAATATCCTAACTAGATAATTTATATAATAGTATAGCATACAATAGTAAAACATAAATTATCACGAATCAGTGTAAAGATATAACTAATTCCGTTTCAAAACTTAAGTCTATTAAAACCTATATTGTTCAAATATTCATATATGTAATCATAAATCCAATTCGAAACAAATCATGTTTAGCTCAACAACCTTTAATTATGGCAGCACTTATACCCTATGGCTAGGCTAGAAACAAAATTGCACTTATACCTTATGGAGTGGGCCGAAATACTACACTTATATCCTGTGGAGTAGACCCGAGTACCACATTTATATCCTATCGCAAAGCCAGAAGCAGAATCAATAAGCTCAATAACAATTAGGGTGCCAATGCATAATCCTTAATTGATAGGGTCTAGTACATATTAGGCTGAAAGTTCAAATCTGATACATATCAAAGATATTTTTACAAAATAACATATATCATTATCCAATTAAAATACAAGACTAGTATCCAATATAATAATACTTTGAAAAATATTATTCTGAATTATATATCTATTTTTTATTCAAAATACTATCTTATAAAATTTATAAAATTTATAAAATTTTTAAATCACAGATAAGTCGATTAATAATTTATTTGATGTAAAGATTATATTATATAAATAAAAAATTTTAAATTCAAACTATAAATTCAAATAATTTTGAAAGTTTTTTTCACTTCAATGAGTGCTCAACTGAAATCTTTCAAACACTGTGAGTTCAAATTATTAGAAGTTAAAGAGGAGGAGGAGAAGGGGCCAACGGTATCCTGGCGGCAAGGTAAGGGCCTCTAAAAAGGCTGGACGCTAGATTTCTTGGTTTATAGAGATTAGAAGAAATCGATCGTCTGCTTCAAATTAAATAGGATTTTTTTTTTTTTAATCTTGTACTCCAACCTCTACATTGGGAATGTAGGCCGGTTTCTCATTAGAGGGTGGGTGTTACGAATACCGTCATCCGTCTCTCTGTCCTACATTCTGTACCTCCTTCCAATCCAAATCGGAGAGAGAAAGAGACATCGACTGCAAAAGGGACGCCTTTTTGTTCCCCTACTCCTCGCCGTGGGGGGATTTGAAGATCCCTCTCCCGTCTTTTCTCCGGTAGCATACAAAGCCTCGCCTCGCCCCCGCTCGACCTGAAGCGGGCGCTCCCAATCTCCCCACGGTCTTGTTATCCTGCCGTAGGTGGGCTTTCTTCGGTGATTATTCTACGATTTCTCATAGAAAAATTTGTTTTTTTCCTTGTTCGCTCCTCAAATTGATCGGTGCAATGCGGTGCTATCTTTTTGGATCAATTATTCGTTTGGGGTTATGGTTTGGATGGGGTTCTTAGAGATTAATTTGCTTTTTTCTTCCCACAGAAGTGAGCTTTTAGAAGCTGGCAACCATGTTTAATAGGCTCTTCGGAAAGCCCAAGGAGCAGGCCAATGCTTTAACCACTCTCGACAAGTTACATGAGGTAAGCTCTGACCGAGTTTTGTTAAGCTTTTCATTTTTTTTTATTTGCTTGTAAAATAATTGACATGGATATTGGAATTGTGACATAACTGGATACATGGTAATCTAATGGAAAATTCTTACTTAAGTGGGTTGGATGTAATTGCCCTCGTAACTCGTGTATTTGGTAATGGGAAAATCCCTTCTTTCATAACTATACTCTTCTATTACCAAAAAGTGCTAGTAATTTTTTTTTATTTCCTTTAGAGATGACCAATAGTACTGGTTATGATTGGAAGGTTTAACAAGATCATAGTTCTAAGAATACTGTTTTTTTTCACTAATATTCCATATGAGCAACATTGTCATACCACTGATATTGACTATGACGAACACATCCTTTATCAGTTGGGGTTTTTAATGCTCTCAATGAAAGTTATTCAGTTATACCTTAGTGATCTAACTTTAGCTAGATAGAACTCATTCTCTAGTGTGTGTGTGTGTGTGTGTGTGTGTATATATATATATATATATATATTGGTTTTAAATTTTGGTATAGTATCAGAAATTAGAACCATTTTTTTTGATTTTCTCAGAATTGATCTGAAACCAAGGTTGGTTTCAAGATATCAACCCCAACAAACCAGCAAGACCATATTTATAGTAAACAAGAAAAGGACCCAGCATTGCATGCAGATAGATTGTAGAGCATAATAGATGAAGGAAAAGCTTTAGTTTGCAATTGAAGTGGTTAGATATGGATCTGGTATGCCTCGATTAGGCAACAGGTGAGAGTCTACCTTTTCTCCACACAGAAGTACAAAACTAAGCAGAATCAAATATGTAGAAGCAAGGATAAATATGGATCATAGAAGTGGGAAAAAAAAGAAATAAGGAAGAGTATAGTGTTGAAGGGATAACTAGAAGGCGTGAACACTTTCTTTCCTGCTTCATATCTTTCGCTTCATAGGGCTTTAGTAGAAGAGTCTTGGCCTTATACTGAAGTCTTCACCCAACACTGTTGAAGTCGCCTAATGTCTCAACACCAAGCTTCTCTAAAAAATAACTGCAGCCTTTTTCCATGGACCTCTCACACGATCTCACACCACATAATGAGATGGAAGAGAAAGCTCGCTTAGATTTTATTAACACAATTATCTGTCTTAAAAGTGAATGCATAAGACTAGTTGCAGTTATGAGGCTCCTTAAGTCCCTAGGACTCCTTTCTAATTCTACAGAGCCCAATTCCAATGAGAAAATAAAAGAAATGATGAAAAATATCTTTTTTATGCCTAATAAGAATTAAAACTTGACCAACAATATTTCCTAATAGAGAGATGAATTCAAAGTGGTCCCAAAAGCTGTCAATTTTCACGTCGGAGTTGAATTGGCTGCAAATGGCAAGTTCATTATTATGTGCAAATTTGTCAACACCTTCCATTATTTGTTTTTCACTATTGTTTCTATATCTCCCTCATCTGGATTCCAATTGATGCGATGTAAGATGGCACTAGAAAGCTTCTTCAAGTGATAGATGTGATGAAAGTGGTTTGACAGCCAAGTGCCCGGCTGTTCTGTCCAAGCTTTCTTTTTGGACTAATGAGCACAACATTAGCTTTCAAAAGGTGATTTGTCCTGAACTTGTCACCAAACTAGAGTACTCTTTTGGTAGTAAGGACTCCAATGAACATGCCTCATCTATCAGATGATTTTACCTCCAATCTGTCAATTTAGGCAAGCATCGGGTTGGTGATGTACTACTGAAACAATCTAATGGTTCTGAATCAATCATTAGAAGCTGAAGGCAGCATCTTTTTTTTTTTCTGTTGAATGATTTTGCATGGGTTTTGGGTGTTTTGTTACTGCATCATGTATTGAACATGAGTCAGACCTGACTATAAACCAAATATTTAAGCCATCAGTTGTGGGTTCAGATCATGATGAGTCTTCCATCATTCCCGTGTAAAGGACATGCTAGTACCTAGGATGACAAAAACTAATGATTGTTCATGATATGGGTTGCCCAACACAACCATGACCATTTGTTCATAAAAACTTCTATTATGAAAATAAAACCCACTTGATTAAATTTGATTTTCATATAAGGAAATTCAGTTTAACCCAATCTGGTTGCGACAGAGTTGACCTCGAATTATTTTGTTTTCTCATGAAACCCTTGCATGTTCTCTGTCCACCAATCCTCATTGCAAATACAATAAGGGGGAATGCTAGTTAGTAATACACAACTGATAGAATTAATTCATCATAACTGTCTTTTCTCTGTTTATATATCCATCTACAGATCCATGCTCCCAATTTTCATCGATAATATCTATAGATATTCTTTTGTAGGTTTCCTGTCATTTCTCTATGTTTTCTTAAACAGGAGCAACCCACTTGTGTTTGTTTTACTTTTTATGATACTTGGAATGTATAAATTTGATAAACTATCAAGCTGCCACCAATAGAGAAACATGTGGAGAGAAAAGGAGAACTTGCATGGAAACTTCTTTTAGGTGCCAGATGCAAGTCTTATCACGTCTCTCCACCCTTTTGTATCCTTTCTTTGTCTTACTGGATATCAAAAGGCACTGAAGTGGAACTATGAGAAAAAAATCAAGAGACAATAAGCTGCTGTGATTAGCTCAAAAGAGAATTTTTGATGAAAAAAGCAAGCTTTTAAAGAAGGGTGCTAGCTACAATTGGAAGGTGGAGGCTTACAAAATTTTAGTAAACTTTTGTCATATGGATAAACTTGTGCATGAATTATAAAGTATGCACTTGCTAATTCTTACATTGTTTAGATACATAGAGATCTGCAGGAGCAACATAGTATTATTTTTCAGCACGTGCTATGCACGTGAGTGCATATATGTTGAAAGCATGTTAGAGAATATATGTTGAACTCTTAAAGGCATGAATACCTATGACCTTATTATCCTGGAAGTTTTGTCCTGTTAATTTAGAAAGTCCAAGAGTCATCATGCAATGTGACCTATCCATTTCACTAAATATATTTTTTCTTACTATTGAAAATCCAGATTGCTCTCCCTTCAGAAAGAAAATCTAGATTTATTAAAATATAAAAAGTCTATTAATATCCAAACCTTTTTGGGATTTGTGTGTGAAGAGTTAGAGAGCTAGACTGGCTTCTTGGAGCGTTCTGGTTTTTAATATAAATTCTTATGAGTAGGGAATGGAAGGTGGAATATCCTCGAGAGTTTGCAAGTTTCCAAAACTTTCTTTGATTTTTTTTAAGAGAGATAAGTCTAAATCGGTTGAGATGCAGAATTTTTTTGAGTCCTCTGAGATTTCTGAGTAGGGAGTTAGAGTCTGAATCCCTGTAAAATCCATGAGAGAAAGCATATTTCTTTCTTTTTCTTTAATATGGTCAGCTGCTTTCCATTTCTGTAGTATTTCTCTGTCTTTTTGAAATCTGATCCTCTCAAGTTTGGGGTTGAACTGGAGAGGTCCAGTTTTAAATCATGGCTGTTCATGCATTGTGGAACGGCCTGTGACTGAGTGGAACCCTTCCATCTGTGTAGCGAAACATGTGGGCCTGCTCAATCATGGACCTTTTTACAATAAGTGAAGACCTGTGAATTAGAATTGGACCTCATGAATACGACCCACATTGGGAAAGATCGTGTCTCTTTTTCTCTTTTTCCCCCTCCCTCACATGAGTTCACGTGAAGACGACCCACATTGGCGAAGATCGTGTCTCTTTTTCTCTTTTTCCCCCTCCCTCACATGAGTTCACGTGAAGGTGTGTTGAATGACTGATGATTGGTCATGGAGTAGTAGTTTCCATCCTATAGTAAGAGATACATGGCAATAAAGACATTCATGGCTATTTCAAAATGTTCTCAAAATCTCAAACCTATACGGGTTTTCTAAGCAGTTCGTTACTAAGAGTATTTCTAAGATACCCACTTCCCCACACCTGTATGCTCATCCACTACTAATTTTGGCAACTAAGCTGTGTATATATGGGGCTCTCATGCCTGTTTACCTGTACATTCATATAGTTCACTTGTACAGTCATATAGCTTGTTTACATATTCTAATTCTATGTGTCATGCAAGTCAAGAAAGTACAAATCATACTCTCAACCAGGTAAAATTATCTAAACTGCTGCTATACTTTATAAATGTTTTAGACACTTGAAATGCTCGAGAAAAAGGAGAAAGTTCTTGAGAAGAAAGTTGCTGCCGAAGTTGAAAAGGCCAAGGAGTTCACAAGAGCAAAGAACAAAAGAGGTATGCTTTTTAGTTCTACATATAGTCAACATACATATGCATAATACATACACATGCATACATACAACACTGAAATATCATGAAGCATAGCTTTTGTCAGCCAATATATTTGCCTGAACTTCACTGTTGTGATCATGTTTTAGATTCTTGTAATGTGCACTCTAGGTCATTGACCGCATGAATGGGAAATTCCAGGAAGAAGGGAAGAAAAGGTCCAGAGCTCGTTAATGGCGACCTTTGCATTTATTTTCAAAGATAGCAATTTATCGGTGTGATGCTTTTTTTTGTGTTATAAAATACATGCCAGTAACTCTTCTTAGAAGAGATTATCTTAAGATACCTAGGTTATTTTTACAATTCCCCAGCTACTTCATGGACTGATAAATTAGTGGGAATTTATCATTCTTCTATATTGGAAGTTTACATCTATGATATATGTATCACTATATGTGTTTCCTCTCTGAAATTTTGCTTTGATTTTTAAATTAGCTGCAATACAATGTCTGAAGAGGAAAAGGCTTTATGAGCAACAAATTGAGCAACTTGGAAATTTCCAATTGAGGATTCATGATCAGGTACCTTTTCTAATTCAAGTAGTTCTTTCCTTGCTTCAGAGAGTGCCTGGTTAATCTATTGAAGGAGTACTACTTATGAAGTCCATGCTTAAATTTTGTTGGATTGTTTACCACTTTAGATGATAATGCTAGAAGGTGCAAAAGCTACAACAGAAACTGTTGAGGCGTTGAGAACTGGGGCAGCAGCAATGAAGGCTATGCAGAAAGCAACGTGAGTAGCTCTATGTTATACACTGTTGACCTTTTGATTATTCATGTTCTTGGTTAACTGTTTTATAGGTTACAGAGCATGTTATTGGAAATTGCATGTGTCAGCAATTTCTCCAGCATCTTTATTTCCTGATCATAATGCACAATAAATATAATATTTTGTTGTCTAATTCTACCTGAAAGTTTTTTTGATGAGAAATTCTACCTGAAAGTTAAATATTGCATGAAGTGGAACATTTAGAATTTCTTCTTAGAGAATGAATTATAATTTTTTTTCTCTTTTCAATTATCTGGTGATGACTTTCCACCTTTAACTTTTTGAATATTTTGTTGCATTTCCCAGTTTCAAATAATTTACTATCATAATGTTAACATTTATGTAAATTGAGGAACTTGACCTGATGCTTATTAATTTTTCAGTAACATTGATGATGTTGACAAGACTATGGATGAAATCAACGAGCAGACAGAGAACATGAAGCAGATCCAGGAAGCACTATCTGCTCCTATTGGAGCAGCAGCTGATTTTGATGAGGTAATCATCTCCCCCTGGCTTCTCCCCCTTGGTATATTTTAGCTGTTCTATTTGTTTTCCTGTCATGATATATCCAATATATATATTGCCATGGCAGGATGAACTGGAAGCAGAACTTGAGGAGTTGGAGGGAGCTGAGTTGGAGGAACAACTTCTTCAACCTGCTACAACTGCTCCTGCTGCACCAGTACAGTATGTTCCAGTAGGAAGACAGCCAACTCGCCCTGCTCCACAGAAAAATACAGCTGAAGAAGATGAACTTGCAGCACTACAAGCTGAAATGGCTCTGTAGTCAGGTATTTTTCTTCCTCACATGTATGCCATAGGCATCAGAGTTCCACACTTTAACGGTTAAATGTTTAGTCTTCAAGTAGCATCGTAAGAAACTATACTTCCGTGATAAAGTGGAATCTCAAAGTCTGTTGTTTGAGCTAGAGAAGAAGGGAGACTAAAGAAGACTTCTTTCCATTATGCACAATCTTTGACAAACAAAAAAGATAAATGAACTGACCAAGAGGCGGCTTCGTCGTTGGAACCACGAGGTAGTTGGCAACATTTTCCGGAGATTGGAGGGGGTAGAGTCTGCTATTGTTGAGTTGCAAAGGAAGACCTAGGAGGTGTGCTCCCGGTGGACGATATGGTCGACCTTCGGGGGCTGCTAGCGACTCACCACTCGCTGCCACAGCAGCATGAGATCTTCTAGCGACAGAAATCTCGTGTGCAGTGGGTAAGTGAGGGTGATCGCAATACTAGGTTCTTTCATCAGACGACGGTTATTCGGAGACAGCGGAGCATGATCCATTCTCTGTGAGATGGGTCTGGCCATCAGGTGGAAGGTGAGCCTGCCGTCCGATAGGTCTTACTTGATTTCTTCCGTGCCAGATGGACGGAGGATGAGATGCTGGTGATGGAGACCACCCTTTGAGGGTGGATGCAGGTATTGATGACGATGAGAATGCACCCCTGATCCGGCCGGTGTCGGCATAGGAGGTGCAGGAGGCAGTCTGGGCCTTGGCAGCGGACAAGGCTCCGGGACCTGATGGTTTTCCCCCTTTCTTCTTTCGGCAGTATTGGGGCATCATTCGGGGAGCTGTGGTGGAGGCTATTCAGTGCTTCTTCACCTAGGCAGCGATGCCTGAGGATTGGAAGGCCACCTTCATCACGCTTATACCAAAGCGTCAGGATGCGGCTGAGCCTTGTCACTTCAGGCCGATTAGTTTGTGCACAACCTTATACAAGGTTGTGGCCAAAATAATGGTGGGTAGGATGAAGCCCCTATTGTCCGGTATCATCAGCCGTGAGCTGGGGGCTTTTGTAGCCGGCAGGAACATTTTCCACAATGTCATGTTAGCCCAGGAGATGATGTGGGATCTTCAGCGAGCACCGAAGCGGCAAAGCTTGATGGCAGTCAAGCTGGATATGGAGAGGGCTTACGACAGGATCAGGTGGAGTTTTCTTCAGCAGGCACTGGAGGCATACAGCTTACACAGGCGGTGGATTGGATGGGTTATGGGGTGTGTCCGGGAGCCAAAGTTTTCTATCTTGGTCAACGGCTCACCATCATCCTTCTTCGAGTCCACCATGGGATTGCGTCAGGGATGTCCCTTATCCCCATACTTATTTATTATCTATGCTGACACTCTGTCTTGTACCTTGCAGAGAGTGTGCACCAGCCGAGAGCTGGAGGCCTATGTTCCAGCACCGGGGGCTGGGCCTATTTTTCACTTAGTATTTGCTGATGATTGTCTTCTTCTGATCAGGGCACGAGTCCTTCGCAGGGTGTTGGCGGGCTATTGCGCGGCGTCCGGCCAGAGAGTGAACTTCTTGAAGTCAGCCATATCTTTCAGCCCCAGCACGGAGACCAGAGTCAGATAGGAGATCCGGGAGATATTGTAGATACTGGAGCAGGAGAGACGCTGACCTACCTGGGAGTCCCTATCACTAGCCAGAGGCTACGGGTGGCAGAGTGCTCGGGCCTGGTGCAGTGGGTCTAGAGTAGGCTGGAGGGATGGGGGGCATCCTTTCTATCCATGATGAGGAGATTGATACTGGTCAGATCGGTGTTGGGGTCCATGTCGGTGTATCTCATGGCCAACACTGTGGTACCAAAGATGGTTCTATTGAGGATCGAGCGTTTTCTTCGGAGCTTCTTGTGGGGGTCACATAGTGGAGGCCACGGGGTGCATCTGGTGGCCTGGGAGCAGGTCTGCCTTTCCACCAGTGAGGGCAGTCTAAAGGTGCAGTCCCTCTTGGAGAGGCGTGAGGCGTTCATTGTTCGGCACGCGGTTTGGTTCATGTTAAAGCCACACGGATTCTGGAGTCAGGTGATGGCAGCCAGATACAGTCGAGGGGGTTCAGAGGTGACACGGAGGGGTCGTCGAGTCTCCTTCATGTGGCACGAGATTGGGAGGCACCTGCCGACAGTGTCGGCAAACACCAGGTGGTTGATAGGCGATGGGCAGAGCGTTGATGTGACCAGCGATCCATGGGTGGACGCCCTTCCTCTGAGGTGCTGGCCGACCATGGTTGATACAGAGGCAGTGGAGGGGCTGCGGGTGTGCAACCTCCTAGCACCAGGAGGGGCAGAGTGGGATGGGGCCAGACTTCGACAGCTGTCGGGGCACACCTAGCTGAGAGGATCCGTTCTATTCCGGTATCAGGATGTGCGGGGCCAGATGTCAGGGTGTAGGGTGCCTCGTGTCGGGCCAGTGTTAGATTGGGAGATCTCTCCCGTGTTATCCAGCTGGAGCATGAGCCAGGGCCGGATTGTACTTGGATCTGGAGGTTCAGGCTCTACTTGAGGGTAGCCCTCTTCTTATGGAAGGGGATTTGGGATCATCTTCCGACAAGAGCAGTGCTGAGCAAGCGTGGCTGGGGGCTCCCCGCAGAGTGTGGGACATGTGGAGCCGAGGAGTCGGTGGACCATGTGTTTTTCCAGTGCATATAGGCGAGGTCGACATGGCAGTGGTCAGGGATCCCGCAGGAGGCTTGGAGTGAGAGGCTACAGTTTTTACAGGTGATAAGACAATGGCTGGCCAGTTCGCGGACCTGTCAGGAGGCTATCAGAGCAACTTGCACGGCATATCAGATCTGGCTGGCAAGGAACGCTCGTATCTTTGGCGAGTGCAGGGTGTCACCGAAGTTTGTTGCGGAGTTTGCTCGGGCACAGGCCACGGAGATCAGGCCCACCCATCCTTCAGATAGACCTTTGATAGCTCAGGACACCTGTGGTTCCCTCTCTGCTCCGACAGCTCCTCAGACGGTTTTTTTCACCTGGGAGCCCTCATCCTCGAGCTTCCTCAAGGTCAACTTCGATGGGTCGGTGCTGGATGGTGGTACGCGGGGCGGTGCAGGTTTTGTGATACGGGACCTGCACTCTAGGGTGGTGGCGGCAGGTGGCTGCCAGCTGTTTGACACGTCGGTTCTAGGGATAGAGTTGCGAGCAGCCTGGGCGGGCCTTTGACATGCGCGGGTGGTACTGCAGGCCAGTTCGATCATTCTGGAGGGCGACTCGGCCACAGTCATTGGATGGATTCGGAGGGGGTCGAGGGGTGAGAGCACAGACCACTTCTTGATCCGGGACATAGGGATGATGATGAGAGACCAAGCATGTATCCTGAGAAGCCAATGGGGCGGCTGACTGGGTGGCTGCCTACGCGGCCTACCACTCAGGGTACACTCTTTAGTTCGGGGAGGCCTTTCAGGCACTCCGCGAGCTGTTGTATTTTGATTTTATTAGGTGTATCCGTACACGTACTGTATGAAGCACCTGTTTTAAGCAAAAAAAATAAAAAAAATAAAAAATCATGGTGCTTGGTTATTTGGGTTTGCTTTATGTTTTCTTTGATATGCTTCATGCTGGAAGTTTATTAAGTATTTTCGGGACTATAATGAACATGCAAATGTGCATGCCTGCTACCTATTTTGGGTAGGAAGAAATTTAGCTAAATTCTAAATTTTAAAAAGATTCAAAATTAAGTAGTGATTAGTTTTGCAAAAAAGGGTTATTGCAAGCAAAAGGTTGTTGGTTGCGAAACCAATAAAACTGAAGACTTTTTAGGTTGAGAGTTTGGGTGAGGTGGACGGAGAGAGATTAGGATCTCTAGGTAGGAAGATTGGCAGGGAATTATAGTGTTCATGGAGTTACGATCAGGACACTGAGATTAAGAGAAGGGACGGCATTTAACAGATAAATCTAATTGAGTGTATTATGGGAATTTACAAGTTGGTATATTCAGACTTGATATAGTGTTAGGATTATACGCTTAAATGATCAATTAGAATTGATGAAGCAGATGATTCAATAACTAGTTATAAATCCTAGTTCTTGTGTATACATATAGATCTTAGTGTTTCAATTTGCCGAGTCTGACTTTAATGAGCTCGAAACTTATCTCTCAAGATTTATCTTTAACCCTAGGAAAATTAGTTAATTGAATTACTTATTATAATTCATCATTGAATACTGTCAAAGTTTCCTTCCAGCACAATTAAATCCTTTTTCATGATTCTGTCCAGACTATTTTCTTCCAAGACATCAAGTACCCTTTTCTCCCACATTGCACCATCTCCATATGTAACTAGATAAATGACGGATGATATTCTGGCATGGGGGTGTCCATGTGCTGAATTCCTGTCTTTTCCTTGATATTTAGGAGGAATTGTTTTCAGTTAGCATCATCGACTTTGCTGGTTTTCTTCTATTTATTTTATTTGGTTTTTTTTTTTTTTGGTAGGTGGTTTTCTTTTATTTTGGCTATGCTTTTGTTGCTTCATGATATATTTTTGTAAAGGAGGAGTAGATGAAGAAATTAACTGCGCTGTCTAAAGAATGGTTGCTAGTATAATATTGCTGGCCTGATAAGTTTTATGGATAACTGGGTAAATGTACCAACAATCTATAGATTAAAGACCCAAACCCCTTACAAATTCTACCAAGTGCCAACAAGTAATAGTTGCTTGGTGTTAGGTGATGACATTTGGAGGTAATCCTTTTACTGAAGAAATGCACTATATGGTGGTTACTAGAGATGTATGTAAAAGTTTTGAAGCCAATATAACCTAGTTAGTCGTTTGCAAAATAAATGACATCCAGCTTGTATGTGTTTACCTCTTTCTTTTAAGGCTGTGTTAAAAGCAATTTATATTGCACTTTTGTTTTACATAAAGTTATGGTAGAAAACATGTATACCAAGGTCACTTAGCAGGGTATTTTAAACCCAAAAAAATATGCTTCATTGGTTACGCTCTCTTTGATCCATATGGGGAACTTGGTAATATAGTGGAGAAAGGAAATGGACTTGCATAGTCTGTACTAGGTGAAAATATAAATGTCATCCTTGAACTCCCCTCCCCCCTTTGGCATATTAATGCAACAGTCAGACATCGGCATGGCTACTACATGTTTTTGATGCTACTGTTTGGAAGAGCAGGCAGTGAGTTGGCAAATTTAGGAAATCTTACCATTTGGAGATCATATGCTCCTAATCTTATGGATATGGTAACCCAATTTAAACAAATTACTGAAATCTTCCATATGGTTGAGTGTGGAAAAATCCTTTACAACTAAAATCTTCCATATGGTTTGAGTGTGGAAAAATCCTTTACAACTAATGACTTAATAGCTTCTTCCATATGGCAATTGTTTTTTGGGTGACTTGTCTGCTGCTGCAAAGCCATCCCTTTTTTACAGCACATTCAGATGTCCCCAGTAAAGGGAGGAAAACAACCTGCATCCCTCTTTTGCTTGGGAAGTTTTGCCTGCTGGTTTGCTTGCTATTACTTGGCGAAATGGAAGGATAGTCAATATTTTTTGTCATATTTGACATTTACAAACAACTAAATTTTCTAATCTTTTTCTTTTCTATTTTCTGCAGGTCTGATTCTTGAGATAGACAATACTGTAAAAAGTGATTGGATTGTACTTTATAATGGAGTTTGTAATGGAGTCTGCTCCATATTGCAACATTACATTTCCAATGTGTATACTTTTTGCAAAATGTTATTGGCGGAGAAAGAAATGATCATTTCCTTAGCTTCTTATTCTATTTATGGTTTCACTGCTCTCTCTTCTAATAACATTTCTTTCAGGAGCATTGGTTTGTCTACATGATCATATATCTTTTCTAGCCTGTTTTAAAATTATCATAACATATGGAGTTGTTCCAAACAGCAACAGGTGTTGTTTGTCAACCCCTCTCCTTGGGTGTGTGTTTGAGCAGCAAGGATGTCCCTAGGTCATCCTTTAACATTTAGAGCAGTGGTCCTTTGGCTGTACTTATCTTTGGTTCTTATTATATGTCCTACTTCTATTTAAACTGCTTAGTCATTGATAACCTACTTCTAAGCGCTTCAATTGGAGGGCCGCTTTGGTTTATTTTTGATAGACGGGGAGCATAGAAACCTTACTGCTCATGTGCATTTAAAATCTTTTGAATGGAATAGTTGCAATCACGACTGTAAGATGCTATTACTGAGGTTTCATATAAATGTTTACAGCTTAAAAAAGAATATCCGGAAGAATTGATCCCATAGAAAATATAGCTATCTTGAAAACTACATTGATATGCTTGAAAATTAAAATGTTAGCGTAGAATTTAGTCCAGATTGTATACTGGCTGTACATTTGATAAAGGGTTTCCTAGATGACAGATCCAGTGAACTTTTCTGAATTGATGTGCGTGGTTTTTAAAGGGAATACCCTTTGATAGCATGTGGAATGTTATCAAGAGTTGGTGCTTATTGAGACCAATACATTAGGCAGGTGATTCACTTGGACAGGAGTTTTATGGTAGTTTTTCTTGGTTTTTTTTTTTTTTGGTACAATGGCTGCTCATCCCAATCTGGCATGAGTACAACCAAAGTTTTTCTCGGTTTAGAGTTATATGGTGGTTGAACATTTGATCTATCGTAACCTAGAAATCTAAGTCAGGATAAATCAATGCCTTCCAAATCTCCGTGAAAAAGTTAGGGACAGTGAAAGATATGATTTCTAACATATTGCTATGCTCATTTTCTTTTCATTGTAAAACCTAAAATGTAACTAAATAAGGTGCGGTTTTTCAGATGTTGTACTAAGCGTACAATTGAGTTTTGCTATGAAATTTGAACCTTGATATAATCAATGACAGGAATTTATCACTATATTTCCTATCACATATTCTATTTGACCATAGATTGGTTATCAATAAAAGGAAATATGGAACTTGGATCTTAATATTGTCAATGTGTTATAGGGAACCATATCATTGCATTTCATTTCTCATGTTTCATATTTTTTTTTTAGCACGCCTACTGCTGGCTTGGCATGGTTCAACCGCGCCAGTAGCAAGCCAAGCGCGCCCAAGGGCTGGGCACAGGCCAGGCGAGGTTCGGCTGCAAAAACCTCGCCTGCTACAGTGCAGCGAGGTTTGGCCTGCTGAACCTCGCCCGCTACAGTGACCGCATGCCAGCCAGCTCGCCTGCATGCCCGCTAGCTCGCTCGTGCGCGCCCTCCTGCTACAGAACCTCGCTAGCTACAGTGATCGCGCGCTAGCGCCAGCCTGTGCGCACCCGCCAGCGTGTCAGCCCGTGCACGCCCGCCAGTATGCCCAGCCACGCGCACACGCCCAACTGCGCACGGCATCCAGACGGCCCGCGCGGCGCCCGACTGCACGCGCTGCCCTGGACGGCCCACACGACGCTCGGGCCGCGCAGCCGGCCTACACTTAGATTTGATGATCAAGGCAGCCATCCCTCTATATACTAAGGGTGGCCACGCCTTGGCCCTTTGGAGGCATACATGGGAAGCTATAAATAGGACCTAAGGGGGCATCTTTTGACATCTATCTTATATCTTAGAACCTTGTATCCACTTCTTGTATTTTCGGCCTTGAAGGCTCAAGAGGGACTTAGTCTCTATTGTATTCGGTCTTGAGGTTTGTCCAAGACTTGGGCTAGGAAAAATCCATCATAGTTTTCTCTAGATTTTGCTTGTAAGCTTCATTTTGGAAATAGAATCAATTAAGCGTTCCTCTACAAATATCTTCTTGTGTTTGATTGTCTTCTTCTCAAGTCAAGGGTTGGGTCAAGTTGCAACCTGTAGACCGTCCCCTTGCCTTGGTTCCCACGGCCACTTAAGAGCTTGGCACACCACGGCACAAGCTTGACACACTATGGCGTTACCCATTCGGCCCACTTTCCTACATTTCTAAGGCATTCGCAAAGAGCAAAGGGGCAAGACTTTGTGTGGTGGCTTGGGGCCGATAGCCACCCTCCAATAAGGGCGGGACGGCGATGTGGCGGCCAGAGAGGGGAGGCGGACGGCGGCGGCGACGATGCAGCACGGGCGGAGGCAGAGCCGCACGAGCGGAGGAGTGGCGGTGCCAGGGTGATCGAAGATGAATAGGTAAGGGGTTTTTTTTTTTTGAACTCGGATCCTTTAAGATTCGGGTTATCGGGCATGACCTGCTTCGGTAACCCTTGTTCTTCTGGGAATGGAAGATCAAAAAGGGCAAGGGCATTTTCAGTATTTTTTGAGAAAAAAGAAAGAAGCTAAGGGACCGGGATTTAAAGTTGGTGGAGATACTGAACGAAAGGTTTTAAGACCGGTCAACAGGGATTTTTTTGTTATAGCATGGTCTTTTGAAGGGTGGGGAATTAATTACCCCAATTTAAAAATCTTACATCAATTAAACCTCAAATAATAATCTAATAAAAAAATTATAATAATACTAAATCTAAACTAGATAGATATTGTCGAATATCTCCTCTAGTTTCACTCCCATAGTAGAACCCCTATCCAGAACTAATGTCACGCCCCAGATCTGGAGCATGACATGGTCGTGGTATCGTAGCATATTGCCCACAATAACACGAATCTCACAATGAAAAAAAAAATACAGTATGATAAAATTTGTCTAATTTTATTTGCTAAACAAAAAGAAGTGGGTATAGAGCATCTAAATTCAATATTTGAATATTCTCGACCACATAACTCAAAATTTAACGCAGGTCGCCGCCGACCACTGCCCGTCCCCGCTCGAGCTCCCTCCCGCGGCCGCCGCCGACCCTGGCTCGCCCCCTCCCGAGCCCCCTATCGCGGCCTCGCTCCCTCTCGAGCCCCCTCCCACGTTCCGTCCCCACCTGAGCTCCCTCTCGCGACCGCCGCCAGCCCCGGCTTGCCCCCTCTCGAGCTCCCTCCCACGGCTTTGCCGCCAGGAATGCCCCCACCCCTTCACGAGCCCCCTCCTGCGGCCGTCGCCGGCCGCGGCCCGCCCTCCTCCCGCGTCCGCCGCAACCCAGCCTCTTTCCGGAGCCACCAACCTTGCGGGAGGAGAGGTGTTCTCCGCTGGCCAGCCGCGGCCGCCGCCGACAGCGGCCCCGCCCCCTCCCGCGGCCCCCTCCAACGGCCGCCACGGCTCGGCCCCCTTCCGGCATCGCCGGCTCGCGGGAGGAGAAGAAAGAAGAAGAAGGGAAGAAGAGAAGAAAGAAGAAGGAAAAAAAAAGAAAAGAAAAGAAAAAAAGAAAGAAAAGAAAAAGAAATAAATAAATAAATGCATAAATAAATAAATATAAATTAATGAATGAATAAATAAATAATATATTCTAATGAAATAAAATAATTATAAAAAATAAATAAATAAAGCTGCCACGGTCGGGCCCTCTCCTGCGGCCTCCTTCTGCGGCCGCCACGGCTCGGCCCCCTTCCGGCGCCGCCGACTCGCAGGAGGAGAAAAAAGAAGAAAGAAGAAGAAAGGAAGAAGAGAAGAAGAAAAAAAAAAGAAAAGAAAAAAAGAAGAAAAGGAAAGAAAAAGAAAAGAAAAAAAAAGAAAAGAAGAAAAAAGAAAGAAAAAAAGAAAAGAAAAAAACAGAAGAAAAGGAAAGAAAAAGAAAATTTAAGTGTGTGCAGATAAGACTTGATTGTGTACAGAGAATACTTAACTGTGTAAGTGTTCTCTGTACATAACTAAGTCTTCTCTGTACACACTTAACTGTGTGATGCATAGAATACTTAACTATATGCAGAAAAGATTTAAGTATGTACAGAGAAGATTTAATTATGTGCAGAAAATATTCAACTTAACTGTGTGATGTATAGAATACTTAACTGTGTGCAGAAAAGATTTAAGTATGTGCAAAGAAGACTTAATTGTGTACAGAGAATACTTAACTGTGTGCAGAGAAGATTTAAGTGTGTGCAGAGAAGACTTAATTATGTACAAAAAATACTTAACTTAACTGTGTGATGCATAAAATACTTAACTGTGTGCATAAAAGATTTAAGTATGTGCAGAGAAGACTTAATTATATACAAAAAATACTTAACTGTATGTAGAGAAGGAAAGAAAAAGAAGCAGGAAAGAAAAAGAAGAAAAAAAGGAAAGGAAAAAGAAAATAAGGAAAGAAAAAGAAGAAAAGGAAAAAAGGAAAGAAAAAGAAAAAAAGGAAAGAAAAAGGAAAGAAAAAGAAGAAGATAAAAGAAAAAGGAAGAAAAGGAAAGAAAAAGAAGAAAAAGGAAAGAAAAAGAAGAAAAGGAAAAAAAAAAGAAAAAAAAAAGAAGAAAAAAGAAAGAAAACGAAGAGAATGAAAGAAATGTGATGCATAGAACACTTAACTGTGTAAAGAGAAGATTTAAGTATGTGCAGAGAAGACTTAATCATGTACAAAGAATACTTAACTTAACTGTGTGATGTATAGAACACTTAACTATGTGCAGAGAAGATTTAAGTATGTGCAGAGAAGTTTGGCACACAGATAATATACCATGGCATATATTTAAGTAAGC
The DNA here is from genome assembly GCF_009389715.1 of Phoenix dactylifera. Classification (NCBI taxonomy): domain Eukaryota; kingdom Viridiplantae; phylum Streptophyta; class Magnoliopsida; order Arecales; family Arecaceae; genus Phoenix; species Phoenix dactylifera. The sequence goes on along the minus strand of NC_052392.1, from coordinate 24,789,302 downwards.
TTGGCACACAATTAATCAATATTTGAACACTTAATCTAACCTGACACGTAGTTAAATCTTCTCGGCACACAGTTAAGAAAGATCTAACTGTGTGCTAGACTAGATTAAGTGTTCAAATATTGACTAACCGTGTGCTAAGCTTATTTAAATATATATCATACTATATTACATGTGTACCAAGCTTACTAACCTAACTGTCACTCACTGATTATTTTTCTTTTTCTTCCTTTTTCTTTTCTTTTCTTCTCTTCTTTTTCTTTCCTTTTCTTCTTTTTCTTTCCTTTTCCTTCTTTTTTTTCTTCTTTTTCTTTCCTTTTCTTCTATTTTTTTTCCTTTTCTTTCTTTTTTTTCTTTTCTTTTTTCTTCTATTCTTCTCCTCCCATCTTATTTATTTATTTTTATTTTATTTCATTGAAATATATTTAGTTATTATCTTATTTATTTATTTATTTATTTATTTATTTATTCATTCGTAGATATAATTATTTATGTATTTATTTTATTTTTTTATTTTTTTCTTTTTTTCTTCCTTTTTCTTTCCTTTTTTTTCCTTTTTTTCCTTTTTCTTCTTTTTTTTCTTTTCTTTTTTCTTCTCTTCTTCTCCTCCCTCCTTATTATTTATTTATTTATTATTTTATTTTATTGAAATATATTTAGTTATTATCTTAATTATTTATTTATTTCTTTATTCGTTCATTCATAGATATATTTTTATATGCATTTATTTATTTATTTATTTATTTTTTCTTTCTTTTTTCTTCTTTTCTTTTTCTTCTTTTTTTCTTTTCTTTTTTCTTCTTTCTTTCCGAAGCTTCTTCTTCTTTCTTTTTTCTTCTCCTCCCTCCTTTTTTTCTCCTCCCACAAGGCCGACGGTGCCGGAAGAGTGTCGGTCGTTATTTATTTATTTATTATTTTATTTTATTGAAATATATTTATTTATTATCTTATTTATTTATTTATTTATTCGTTCATTCATATATATATATACATTTATTTATTTATTTATTTTTTCTTTTTTTTCTTTTTTCTTTCTTTTTCTTTTCTTTTCTTTTTTTTCTTTTTTTTTCTTTTCTTTTTTCTTCTCTTCTTCCTTATGCCTCTTCTTCTTTCTTCTTTCTTCTTTCTTCTCCTCCCTCCTCCCGCGAGGCTGGCAGCGCCAGAAGAGTGCCGAGGCTGGCGGTGGCTCGGCGACGAGGCCGACGGTGGCTCGGCAACGTGGCCGGTGGAGCGCGGTCGAGACCCTTTCTTCTCCGGATTCTCTCGCGGGTGGCAACGGTGGGGAAGAAGCACGGGTGGAGGTCGAGGGCAAGGAAGGCGGCGGTGGAGAGGGAGTCGCACTTAGCCTGAAGGTTGGAGCCGATGATGCGGAAGCGGAACGGGTACATGCGGACCTTACGGGATGGCTTGGAAGGAATAGGATTCAAAACAGAAAAAAAAAAGAAGGGAAAATGAAGATGGAGGTGAAGGGCATTATGGTCTTTTTATAAAATTTATTATGCATTGGAAATGGGTATGGACCGGTTGTTAAAGTTATGTTCAATAAGGATTAAACATTACAGTCTGGTCAAAAAATGGACCGAACATTAGTTTCCCCTTTTAAATTTTATTTGTCAGGCCCTGAGTTTGCTTCGGTATGGTCAGTGTTTCTCCGGTCGTCGGTTTCAAGAGCTCAACAGTTTTGTGAACTTCATGGTAGACACGGAGCAGGCCATTACAACACCATCATGTCAACCATGATCTGCATCCAAGCCTTGAGAGACGATACTTGACCTTGCAGCCCATCCAGTCCGAGCCGAGAAGGACGATGTGGGGATAGTCGGTTTTACCGGCACGGTCGACGTGGGCATCGATGAAGCGAGGCTCCAACGTTATGGAGCGCCAGAGCTTGCAGACATGTCTGAATCTTATGAAACTGAGCGTCGGAAGCCTCTGTAGTATCTCGAAGAGGAGGTCGGCTGAGACGTCGACTCCTTTCTTGTTTCGTTTTGTTTGCATGGTGTTTTCCTGGTTAGCCATGCATGGCCTCTTTTTAATGTGGAGGTAGGTTGAAGGACTGCAGAGAGCGGGGAGGAGTTTGTTTTAGAATCCATGTGACGAAGGACTCCTTTGGTTCCTTGGGAAGAGGAGAGAGAAAAATATGGCCAAATAAAAACTTATATATTTGGTTGAAGTCTTCAAATAGGAAAAAAATATTACTTTCTCATGAGAACAAAATTCCTATATTTCATCAAAAAAAATCTATATAGAATATAAAAAAGTCATTTCCTACTAGTTGAAAATTGGATATTTTTATAATACCATTAAATTTTTAAATAGAATAGAATAAAACCTATCCTTTTTAAAGGCATAATAGGTATTTTTTTCAACTTTTTCACGAAAATAGATGCTCAACAAAATATAAATTATTTTAAAATATATCACTTTCTTATATTCAACTGAATATATAAAAATAACTTTTTGAGGCATTAGCTTTTTAGAAAAAATATTCTAGTGAGAAAAATTTTCGAGCCAACCAAACAAGTCCTAGGCCTCCTGCCAGTCAGCAAAAGAAAGGGAAAAAAAAAAGAAGGTTGAACCATAGGCTTGAGCAACGTGGCAAAATAGACTTGTTATTTAGGACTTGCTAGTCTCTCAGAAGTCAAGGAGGTTTAGAATTTTGAGTAAGAGAGAGTTTTCCGAATCCGAGAAAGTAATAGGAAGGAAGCTTGCAGAAAGGTAGATCAGCTGCGGTTAGCCTTCCTCATCAGACTTCCACATCGACATACTGTCGAGAAATCATGAGGTCTTTCGATGGGTGTGCAAGCCCCAGTTTCATCTCAATGTACATCTCAAGCGCACCACCAAAACCGCTCTGCCCATCACTTGCGTCAGAATAAGTACCAAAACATGAGAAGGAAGTACAATGGTAGAGCTTCCTCGGAATTCCTAAGCGATGGAGGAGCTTCCTTTGGCTCAACGATGTAATGGATTTGATTAGAATGCCCCATAAAATCCTTGCAGATGGTAGGTGAACAAGGGACAAAAAAGAGCTAGCCATCTACATGCTCAACATCTTAATAAAGTAATAACAATCAAAGCCATAGATAGATATTCAAATAAAAGGGAGCACTTTGCTATCACAAAAACACCAGCCATAACCATAATAGCTGCATAAAATGAAGCAGACACTAGAGTGGCGACCGAGTATGCAATCCTCTCCATGCATATTTCCAACAGCACCAATACAAAGTAAACCATAAATCAGAGTTATAGCATTCAATCTAATATTACAAAAAATAATATATTTCGATGCATTACATTAGGGAACATTTGGTATAAAGACCATCTGATTGATGGATATTTGAAGGCCTAATCTGATAATATAATGGGCCAGCAGAATTTTATTCAAACCAAGATGAACTTCGAATTTTTCAGACTAAGAAGTCCCCTCTACCTTCAGGTACCTCTGTTTGCAATCGATTAGTTAATGTAGAACTTTGCTAGTACCCCTTTTTTTTTTTTTGAAGGTTTAACCGCAACCAACGTCACTTAACAAAGCAGATTGGTAAAATAAAGCTCGATCCCAGCACAAGAAACGGTGCACATGATACCCAAGACCATGCCCGTAGCCATAAATGGTGGATTCAACATTCTAAGACTTGTGTCGTAATACAGTTCTTATAATTAACTTGATTTTCCTTCCCCAAGGTGGGTTCCAACCCTTTATCTTTACCGCAACTAAAGCTTTCATTAGGAATAGCTAGTTACACAAATAAACATGAGACTTCTAGCATTGTACCCATCCATATCTTAGGTTGAGCATTGCGTCCTCTGCATTGCCGTTGTCCATTTTAGCATTTTCAGATTATTACTTATGTGAATCAATACATAGTTCAGGCAAATTAACCGTCAGCACACTCAAAGGGGCACCAATAAGGCATTTTCCACCATTAAACCTCTGCTGGAAGAAACTTAATGTGTTTAATAGATGAGGATTTAAGTAATCTGAGTCAACTTAATTTTTTCATATAAAAAAAATGTCTTAAATTTTCAGAGGCATCAGATCGTTTAATTTTAAGAAGTCACTGAGTGTCAACAATACAATCAAACTATGATTACAGATCTAAACAATAATTTCTATCTCTCACATAAGTCCAAATAAACAATGATGCTAAAAATTACAATATTTAGTCTTAAACATAGAAGCATCACAATTTTATTAGATGTTTATATTTCAGAGGCTTCTGACTAAACTTAGTACCAGTCTTGGTTTCCGTCTCTGCAAATCAACAGTTGACACATATCTGGTTTTGATAGAACTTGTAAAAGTAACACCGACAAATCATGGTGAATCTACAAATGAAACTGGTTTATTTAGTTTCATTGGCTCCGATTTCATTCATCCAAGGTAAATTCTTACCCAGATCCACCTTCCCAATGTTGTTCTAGGGCCCATCATCTTTACAGCCCTCCTGTGCAGGGGAAAAATATTTTTTTCCCTTCATGTGCTACTCTAGATTGAGAGCTACAAGCAAGAACAGGTGCAACAATAGTCTACAACTGGTAATTTGACCCATTTCATCTTAATCCAAGTTCTTGAAGTTGAACCACGATAAGCGTGAAAAGCTACATAAAACAGAATATGCACAACTCCCAGAAAAGTACCATCTCCAAAACCACCAGACTTAGATTTAAAGAAAAACCTACCATTCTCACTGAAATTCCCATATGTACAAAATTTCCAATTCAAAAGACAAAAATGTCCATTGTCTCCACTGTGCACTTTGATTGCTCGGCTTGACTCCTGCTGATCATCATGTTTCAGCTAAATCCTGTATAGAGTCATAGCTGATGAACAAACGTCATTGAAAAACAAAGAGACTGCAGGACCAGGTGCGAGAGAAGGAAATAGTTGCAAATGGCCCGAAGGGCTGGGGTATCAGAAGGACAAATTCAAGAGCACTTGCACCATGAAAAAAGAAACAAAATCCATTTAACCATACAAGCACCTACCTATACCCTATGATATTCAAAACCTCTTAAAGAAAAAGATATACCTATTGATTTAATAACTTCCAAATGCATGCAATAGATCTCTTCTTTTCCCTTTTTCGCCCCACATTCAGTTCAAAAACTGTATCATATTTATTCAGTTCTTGCAAGCATATTTTATTGCAGATAATTAAATACTGGGCTCGATCATATACCGTGCTACTACGAGATAGGATTTGGACCAGATCCTCATTTGACTAGAAAAGTAAGCTTGAATAGCAAGAAACAACACTGATTAATTTTTAAGTAAAAAAAGCTTACAGTGGATTTGTGCATGCCTTGAAGAGGATTTACTTGGAACTTTTGACCTTCGCAAGACTAGCTAGCACCTCTCTGATTGGTCCTTCATTCTTATGTTTGTTCGCCTATAAAGACATAAAGAAATTTTAAATTTCAGAGATTTAAAGGACTTGACTGCATAAAACAGAAAGAAAATTAAAGAACTACAATTATGACAAAAAACTAAACAGACAGTGTCAGAGCAATGTCAAAAACCAAGTAGCCTCACACACAAAAGGTCACTTTGGTCCACAATCAACCTGTTCACTCAAAGATACATTAATTTTATTGATAATAGTGTAGAAAAAGTCATCACCTTTTATGTATAACCTCTTTCTTATTCTACAAATGCAATACATATCAGAAAAGGCCATCTCAACCAGTACCTATTTAATCTACTACTATGCCATGCTGGATTGTGGCTCCAATAGTACTGATGTCAAAGAAGTCTTCTCTGTTTAGTAGTATGAAAACTATATGCTTTAGTAAATAAAGAAACAAATACACATAATACAGAAAAGCCCAAAATAAACACCTTAAGTATTTTGTCATGTACCATAACTACAAATAGCTAATTTAATATTTTAGATAGTCTGTATTGGCAGCATTATCGGTAAATGTCTACATAATCCAGAGTCAATACTGCAGGAACATAAGCAATGACTCTTGTTCTTCACTGATATGACAAAACAAGCAGTTACAACATGACTCTTACCTTCAAGGATGGTAAAAGAGCATAAACCTCCTCAACAGTCTCTGGACAAATGTTTCCAATCATACATATCTGTATCAAGAGGGAGACACAGTTACAAAAAATACATGCTACTTGCATAGAAGAACATAATAACTGAGATCCAAACCTCGCCATCATTGACCCCATTTATTTTGAGAGTCCTGGAAATTGAGTTAATGGATTAACAGCCAGATTGTTCACTGGAGCAGATGACGGACAACTCATTACTAGATTAAATCAACCGAAAGAGGAAGAAGACAAATGTAGGATACTCTAGGACTTTTCTCGCAGACTGGCTATTAATATAATGGCCACCAAATTTGGTATACTGCAATACTTTGTTAAATGACCTGAAATAAGAATTACCATCATCAATATTCAAATCAGAAAGAAATGACTTAACATATTTGAAAAGTGAGCATGCGAGGAGAAAGGATATTACTCTGGAAATTTAACTTTTGGGTCTTCCGATAAGATGGTCTTGTGCTCCTCAATTTCTTGTAAAATTTCTGCTGCTTCACAGTCCATCAACAATCTGGCATTCTTGGGAAGTTCTACAAGAAATTTTAATAACAAAGGAATGTCAGCAAATTATAAAAGCGATATATATATAATTTTTAATGCTATAATTTTTAATGCCAGAAAGCACATAGATGATCGGCTGTATATCAAAACTGACAAAACATCAAGCAACAAGGCATACAAAGATAAAGACAGAAAAGAGGGGAGCGTGTGTCACTTCATCAATCTTGTGATTGATCTTCAACCCAATGTCTACTCCAAATCAACAAATTGGACACCTTTTAGGGTCAAGACCAGGGGCCTCATACTGAAGCCATGCTTGGAATTTTTCAAGCCAAGTCCATATCCTTTAAGCAGGAACGGAGAAATAATCTACTAATACACAAATATGGGCCTCTATTACAACATGGTTTTCACGTTCAGCCTTATGAAACCAATGGAACCATATTCAACAAGACAAAGATTGAGACAAAAGAGCACATTGAGTTATAAGAAAAATACAACCTAGTTCAAGTTTCAGTTCGATTTCTGTTAGGCGAGGCTTTACGGCTGTTGCTTGTGGTAAGCTGCCCTTTCCCCCGGCCTTGCCTGCATTAAAATCCTTTCCTCCTTTGCCCCAATCCCCTGAAAATTTTAAAAAGATGCAAGAAAGTAGATTGTCACCAACTGCAAACTGTTTATCTAAAGCATTATACAGAATGTGAAAAAGCGCATGCATCTGAGACACCAAAATAACAGGAAATTCATACCTTTAGCAGCTGGGGTCTCGAATGAAGTCTTCCTTCCTGTTTTCAGGCTTTCGAATGAGACCTTCTTTTTGCCAGATTTCAGGTCAGATGATGCCTTTCCACTTGCCTTTGCTGAAGCTGGACTTCTTTCATCAACAAAACCTAAGAAAGATAAAATAAATGCATGCAATATTAGAGCATATTCAGCAACTTAACTGCTCAGATGATGGACTCTTGCTTGAAGCCTTTTCAGGCAATAAATTTTTAGGAAGAGAGCATTAAACATGATGCAACTAAGTTGGCATGTCCAGATGCATGTGACGAAAGAATAATGAGGAAAAAGTATCTGATGCATTTCTATGATCTCAAAAAAGGGAAAAAGAATGTTCAATTAGATTTTTTTCCATGAGTACATAAATTGATCGATGCACTCTCAAATTTGGTCATCGCAAATTTGGTTGATGCGGCTCTATTTATCTCCTTATCTTTCTAAAAAGTTATATGAGGAGAGAGAATCAAGAGCAATGTATTTTCAAGAAAATAAAAAAGGAAATCATTCATGGAGATGATTCTCAGCACCACACAAGCACCCCATTGCATTAGGCATTTAGACTGATAGCAAATGTGTAACTTCTGAAACAATTCTTGCCATTATGTTGAGAGGAACATCTATGGACTGATGAGGTCACCTTCTTTATCAATGATTCACTCTCTTAAAGTGTTGAGAATGCAAATAAGTGGAAAATTATATAGTATGCATATGTGAAGATCCAGTTGGTGAACTCCATCAGTATATTGTGTATTCAATAGTCAGGATGGATATCTTCATCCAATAGATATGGTTCTTATCAAATCCTACAAGCAACAATAAAAACTGCATTGCAGGCCTTGATGGTTGTTTATCTGTGAATTTTTTTATTCAAAAAGGGCAAGAAAAACATGCCCTGACATGGATAGCAAAAAAGTAACAGTGAACTACTAATTACACATATTCTAGAATGTAGTACTATGTTAACAGGGGAAGAAAATGTCAAAATACCACCTTAAACCTTATAAAGTAACACTAGATTATAAAGAAATATAAATGCATACCTTCATATTCAGAATCTGAGGAGTCTACTTGGATATGCCTTGTCTTATTCACAGGAGCACTGTCCTTTCCCTTCAGGGATTCTGCATGCAAATGGCTCACCTTTAAAAACATGCAATAATAAGAAGTTGGCATCAGCCAAACCAAAGTCTGCAAAACCTTACAGAAAGACCTTTTGCATTTCTACCATAAATTTTTAAAGCATATGTATGTATGTATGTATATAAGCCAATGTTAAATGTGTTCAGATCACTTTAATGCTTGATGAAACTGTTGTCAAGGTTAAGTACCATATATCTACCAGAACTAATAAAACTCAGTGACCATTTGTTATTGCCATATGATGGCAAGAGTCTGCATAAACTAGACCAGAAATATATTCAGCCTTACCGATGGATACTCAGAGAATACAAAAAGCTATAATAGGAAATCCTTTCCTTCCTACTACACTAGCGAAAAGCCACAAGCAATGCAACATAGATTAAAACGAATAAAATGGAATAATTTCAAATGTTAATATTTTATTTTTTTCTAGAATGTTGAGATTACTATAACAATTATTCTTTACATGTTTGGAAAGTGGTTTTGCAATATTGACAACATGCTTACCAAAGAGTAACTCTCAGTAATGTTGTTTCTGGTCGTCAAATCTTGTGGATTTGGTCAGTAAGCATTGCAGACTTGATCTATCAATTTAATAATAGGGAGGTTGACTGAAATCACATAAATTTGCAAAAGAGAATGCAATGGCAACAAGCAAGGTGGCTCAAAGAGATTGACTTGTCTGTGTCACATGGCTGTATGCTCTCTATAAGAATGGGAGAGCATTGTGCTGGGCATGTAAGATGAAATGCCAATTGATTCATCAAGGCATAAATAACAGGGTTAAACAAGCAATTTGGGTATGCATGCTCAAGAATAGTATATGAGCATTATGCTTAGGTCGATGCATGCCTGTATGGCTTACAACAGAAAAATAAACAAGTGGCAAAAGGTGGCAACGGTACAAGTGGTAATGGTCTTAAGAGGTCAACCATTCTTTAAGCGGCAGAGTGAAAAAGGGCCACCCACCCATAAGACTACCGTACAACTTTTGTCCTTCTATAAAGGATACCATATGATACAACAACCAAAAAAAGACAAATAAGAACACCTGTACTGAATTGGTGGTAGAGCACATTTTGCGACCTCTAATAGAAGTTGTAAAATGTGGATTTAAAGCTGAAGAGGTTGTTAATTATTACAGGTTGACATCTAATCATCAATCTCCTCTAACAGGAGGGAATAATGAAGAGTATTAGTTAGTGAGATGTTAAAGGGCATCAAATTTCATTCCTTGAGGTAATATACACATTGAGCCCAGCACTAGAGGATGTTAGACAAGGACTAAGCTAGCTTGTAGGACTAAGCAATTTAAAGTGGAGGGGATGTTGATAAGTCACAAAGTGAAGGATGCAAACTGGAAGGGCATGCTCAAAGCCAAACATATGACAATAGGTTGATGGCTACCAATTTTCTTGTAGTGAGATAGCAGCATCAATATCTCTACAAAGTGTTTTCTCATGCAGTTTTCATTATTCAACGTAATTAAGCATTTGTAAGTTTGAAGCATGTTGGTTTTCAGAAAATAGTCAGGAGTGGAGTACAAATATCATGCCAAAGTATTATATAGTACATAGAATAACTGATGCAATCAGCATGAAGAACTTGATTCATTAATAAGGTTAATTATGGGGTACAATGCCATGAAATTATCTTTAGCACAAAGAAAGCAAGCATAAAGTGAGACAACCAAGACAAGTGCTGGATGGAAAATTTTTTGAAGCATGAAGATGTAGAGAAGGCATATCATGGATGCAAACGTTGGATTATTGCAAATGAGTGCGTGAAGATGAAAGTGCTCCAATGCTTGTGAGATGAAATATGTTTAGTCATCTCAATGCATAGCAATACCATAAGGCATGTCACTACTTGGCTAATTAGCCTTGTGCAACAGATGTTATGCTCATCAAGGAGTCAATGACAGTTTGGTGGCACTAAATACTCTTATCTCATGGTTTGGTATGACTACATTAAGAAAACTTGGATAATCTAAAAAGATGAATGGACTAGATTTTAACTCAAAAGTGTGATGGCATGAGTGAATGGAGCTCATAGACAAAAAGGTGACTGACATGGGGTGCTCTAATTGTGGGGCAAGAGAACAATGTGAATATAAAGGTGACCAAGAATGGTGCAATGTCTTATGGTTGTGCTACAATAAGTGGCATTTTGATTGACTCCTGAAAATTGCTCATGGCACTTATTAGAATTCAACTGTGATGGCAGAAGCTACTATCATGGCCTGCCTAACCATCCCGAACCGCCCATATCAAGATGTACCGTATCGTACTAGCACAAAACCAGGATGGTTCCTAAGTTCAGTTCAGTATATGAGCTGGACCAGCCGATAACGATTTAAACATGTATCAATCGTGCCATGCCGAACCAGTAACAACCAGTACGATTCCTCCTACCAGTTTTGTCAAGTCTGGCCACCAATAGGAAGAAACATGAGTACCCATACCCAAGTCCAAATTTATTGTGTAGGGAATGGCAGTTGAATTAAGCATTTTAGCTGGCCCTAGCATGCCATGTACAGAAGATGATGGATCAAAATGTGAAGGCCTGCCCAAACTCCACAGAAACATTAACAGGCAAAATGGTTTCAAGCGAGTGCTTAAGCACTATTCCATAATCATAAAGGCATATTCTTCTTTATTGTGCTATTTCTAGACAAGTCTTAGAATGAAAAAAAGAGGAAAAGATAATAATGATGTAAGGAGAGAAGCGAAGAGGCATGGATGAGATTATTACTGATATTAAGTGTTTAAAAAAATTGGTAAAAAAAATCATTTTTCTTCACCAAACCAATCCCAACCATTTTTTTTAATACTATAGGCACACAGCATCATAACAAGGAGGAGGCATTGGGAGAGGCCAACGTATACAGACAACTAATCTATTACAAACCAATGCTTTATCATTAAACCACACAAATTTACTCATCAAACACAAGTTTCTCAAACTACTCTCAAACCAAAAACTTTAAAATTTCATCCAATAACCACACACCACATCATATTAACTCATCTTCAATGGAAACTTTCATAATAAAAAGGAAAAAGAAACCCCTTCAAGAATCCCAAATTGCTTCTTACGAATAAAAACAAAGTCGCCACCTTTGTTTCCCCTACTGCTTTCATAGATTTCATTCGAAAAACCTCCAACAAGACAAATGCAGAGGGAAAGTAAAGAGGATCTGACCTTCTTTTGATGCCGCCAATTTTGAAGCAGTCTTCCCTTTGTCCGAGGAGAAATTCTTGTCTCCTTTCTCCACCATCGCTGGAGCTAGAGCTAGGGCTCAACAAAGAGTGACTTCTCCGTCCAAAACCTAAAACTGATTTTTGAGGGGTTTGGAGACTCGTTGTCGGGTTCTTTGCTTTGGCGTCCAGACTGAGAGAGGCCTTTCATTTGTACAAATCGGGGATCATCACACCTGGCAATCGGAGGTAAGAACTCTTCTAGGGTTAACCTAAGGGTCGAGTTTAAGTAGCAAATAGTTATGGTGACATGCTGGCCACCTAACCGGAGAGTGATGGGACCTCGTACTCCTCATAACCGGAGAGTGACGGGACCTCGTACCCCTCGTAACCGGAGAGTGATACAATATGGACGGTCATGATCTCAGTTGATATGTGCACTCTCAATTTCAAGATATGTGCCCTTCTAATATATATTCTTTAGTGTGTGAAGTGTACTTAATTACTTATATCAAAAAAGTAAGAAAGGGCCAACTGTAGTGGCCTAGAAATGGAGTATATAAAGTCTTTAAAGATGGATTTCTTTTTTTCAGGAAAAAAATATATTCCTTTCCTTTCTTTTTACTACCTTTCCCACTCTGGAGCTTGGAGATGAACTGGATAGTAGGAAACCACCTTCTCGTCTAACAACATCAATTGGGAAAAAATTCTCTAATGGAGTCGACAAATTCTTTTTTCTCCGTATCTTCTTATATACTGGTGTAATAAACCAATATGTTCACTTCATTCTCATCTGATTATACTGCATAATCCATTTAAATCTTACAAAACGGGCAAAAATAAGAATTTGCTTATATGTCGTGAGAGATGTTTTGATAATTTACTAGTTTCATGGTTTTTTTGTCTAGGTTAAGATATCAGTGTACATCAAATCTTAAGCAATAAACAAAAAGTATGGCAATTCATTCATCTTATCAACTCTGCAAGGGCTATGGTATGAGACGATTCATGAAATTCAAAGTTACTAATAGTCCATAAGATTGATAAAATTATGAATTGATTTTATATTAGCCATGAAGCAAAGGCTGAATTGTTCCATCATAGCCTGAGAAACAGCCCACTTTCTTATGTCTCTTTATCGATTTATAGCTGCTCAATGATGAACTCCAAAGTAAAAAATAAATATATAAATCAGGCGAATTCTTCATGCAGTATAGTTTTATTGTGATGACTTGATTTTAGCTTCGTGTTGACAGTTAATGTATTTTTATTTTATCACCCAACACTTTGTTGTAGGTCTCGCTCAGTTACTTTTATGAGTGCTAAAATCTAATAAATGCATTCATCTTTGTTTCCTCTTTTTTTACTTAATATATATATATATATATATATATATATATAAAATTGAGTCACAAGAGAATCCCACTGAACGGTCTAATTAGCTTGATAGATTTACTTTGTAGATACTAGCAGTTAGCAGCAAAAAAAGTTTGTCAATTTGTTGAAATGGCAGATGAAGTTTTGCAATTTTCTTAATTGTGATTCATTTCTTTTAAAGAAATATGAAAGTTATGCCATAACTAGGATTGCAATCGTAAATATCTCCCAAAAGCAAGTCCAAGAAGAGGGGCACCAACCGTTGGATCCAAGTCTTGTTGGTCAAATTGAGACAATATTACTATGCTCAAAGCATTTAAAATTGATCACTCTATTACATAAAGATAAGACAAAACATGATGATTAATTGTATGGTCATAACCATCTAGTAAGCATTATTTTTGAAGTACATAAATAATGTAAAATGTGAACCACAAATTAATTTATTCATATAGGTGTGGGTTACTAGTTTTATCGATGAAAATGTTATTAGAAATATACAATTTTTCCATCAGACAATATACTAGAGCTTTATTAATCGTTATATCAATTGAAAATTCTACGTTTAAATTTTGACTAGTGCATGATTGAAGTATTTGACATCGACAAGTTATAATATGGGTGGTCCTTGCTTTCTTTTCTCAAAGAAAATAATATGAAAGTTACTTCATACAAAATGAAGCTTATGTGGCATATCATAATTTTATCAATCTTGTGGAATATTAGTAATTTTGAATTGCATGAATCTTCTCATACCATAGCCCTTGCGGAGTCGACAAGATAAATGAATAGCCATACTTTTGTTTATTGCTTAAGATTTGATGTACATTGATATCTTAACTGAGACAAAAACCATGAAACTAGTAAATTATCAAAAAAAATCTCTCAGTACACACAAGAAAACTCTTATTTTTACCTTTTTGTAAGATTTAAATGGACTATGCGATCTAGTTAGATGAGAAAGAAATGAACATATTAAGTTATTACACCAGGACATAGGAAGGCAAGGAGTAAAAGATTCAACTCCATTAGAGAATTTTTCCAATTGATGTTATGAAACAAAAAAAGGGGTTTCCTAACTTCCGGTTCATCTCCAAGTTCTAGAGTGGGAAAGGAAGAAACTCTATATACTCCATTTCTAGGCCACTACATTTACCCCCACCTTACTTCTTAAATACAAGTAATTAAGTACTTCACACTCTAAAGAACAGAAACTAGAAGGGTGCATATCTTGAAATTGAGAGTGCACATATCAACTAAGATCATGACCATCCATACTATATCACTCTCTGGTTACAAGGAATATGAGGTCCCATCACTCTCGCAGTTAGGCAGTCAGTTTTACATAAAACAAAAATGGGCATCATAAAAATGTCCAATCTCCAACAAACACCCAAAGAAAAAAAAAACTCAATTACTTCATTCCATAGTAGGCCCAGAAAAGTTTATGATTCCATTTACCTAGATCCATGAATTTCACCGTATTGTTGTTTTTCTTAAGTATTAAGTTCAACACATGCAATTTCTGGCAATTACTAGAGGTCAAGCCATCTCACTTCTTTAACATCAAAGAAATTGATCTCCCTTTTTCACCACCAAAAAAGGTAGAAAAAAAAACTCAATGCCGTGCTGCTCCATTCTTGCAGCTAAACCACAAATCTCTAACATATCCTAAAGTGTTTTAACAAATAGTCATGTTACAATATATAACACCAGAAACAAGAAAACCACATAACAACAGGACAATAAAAGACTATAATATCGAAAAAAGACGGCCATGAAAATCCAGCATATAACAGAACCAAAGCAAAGTGAGATTCAGATCCAAAAGATTTTAAAAAAAATCCAAAAACAATGTTTCCAGGGCTAAAGAAAACCCTAGCTACAGAGCGAAAACTACGAAGAAAACCGGGTCCCATATATTCGAATTCGTATAAATAAAATTCAACTCAGAAGATCGTAAAGATAAATTATTCCAACAAATTATAGAACCATATATCGAATCAAATAACTACAACGAACAGATCAAGTCGACATCCAGATCCCGCTCTAATCTTTCCCCGCTTTCAGGAAAGATTAGCCCATCAATCGAAGACAAACGGATATCAATCGAGAAGAGCTATCAGAAAATGGGGATTCCCGGAGAGAAATGAGCTACTTACTTCTCCCCATGGCTGAAACGATGGAGGGCGAAAGCGGCTCCGGCGGAAAACCTCTGAGGGGACGAAAATGTGGGATTCTAGAAGCTTCAAAACCCTTATGCGGACGTGAAGAGGCCCGAATTGGCTTCCAGCTTTAAATGGGCCGAGCTGGAATAGGACGGGCCGAACGTTCAACCGGACCGATGAATCGCTTGGAATACTTCAAAACTCCTAAGCCACAAGATATTAAACAATTCATATTAATTTCTCGTTAATGGTTAGTTTACGTACTGGACCCAACCTTGGTTGAGCTTGGGACAAATCAAGATCGTTTTGAAATTATTTTTGAGCACAAATTTTGAGATCAAGCTTAGTTTATTCGTCATTTGATCGAACTTAATGTCAAGCCAAGCCAATCATAAGTTTAGTCCATCAGTTTAATAAACTCAAATCAATCTGAAATTAAGTTGAGCTTTCTAATAGACCAGAATCAAGGTCCACTGTAGCTTAGCTTAATGTTTGAATAATTCAAACATTAGAAAATAGTTAATATTTAATCAGAAAATATAAACCTATAAATATTAAATATACTATGAAATAAAGTATTACTCCACAAAACATCATAACTTGACTAATCCATCAATTAAAAATTATATATATTGTATTCTATTATACAAACATCATCCTATATGTTCTTTTATATATAGAGTAGAATATATGTATTTATTATATATATATATAACAAATATTATTTATAAGTATTATAGTGTATATATACTATATATATATATAGTAGAATAAATACTTATATATATATAATTATTTATTCTACTATATATAAAATATTATAGTGCATATTTTTTTCAAGGCTTATCGAGTTGGACTAATTTCCAACTTACCTTGAAAATTAGTTTTGTGCAGGCTTGATCAGCGGATAGTTTTATTTAGGACTACATACAAAATCAACAATAGGCATGACAAATCCCCATGAAGTTTGTAATGTAAGGATTTGTAAGTAATTTAAATTTTAACTAGTGATTCGTATAAAATCGTATTTTTAGGTATAACTTGCTATAGCTCAGTAACTTGTAGTAATTCAAGGTAGAAGTTGAGGCTTATAAATAACTTTTCCTCTACCTATACCATATATCCAACTTAACGTGGAGTCTTATTGAAGAACTTAAAAATAATTCAAAATTCAAATGGTATTCAGTAACCACTTTGACATACAATCAGGGGCCATGCAGATATATATAGGCAACATTTCTTGCTAGATTTAGTAGCTTTACTATGGTTAAAAGAAGAACATAGTATGTTATTGCCTTGGCACCCCTCGTTTTAGTAGAAGATTACTCCTTTTGACTTAGCATGGGAGCTAGCACATGGATGATCATATACATGATGATGCATGGAAGAGTGAGGCTTAGCTAACTGGTTTTAGCAAATGATTGTTGTTCGATTTAAGGGCAGCATGGGTTAACAAGTTTATTCATGATTTAGTACAAGCCATGTATTGGTCACAATATGTTCTAGTTTGAATGCACTTTTACATTGTTTGAGACATCTATTGTTGCCCAGAAGACAACTCAAGAGGGGGGTGAATTAGATTTTTTAAAACTTTTTAGCAGCTAATCAATTTAACAATTGAAAGCTTTCTTGAATTTAAAATAAAGAGCTAATGCAGATAAAGCAAAGCGGAAAGATAAGTAAAGAGAATGAACCACAATACAAGCACAGAAATTTTATAGTAGTTCGGAGCTAACTCTTGCTCCTATGTCCACTCTCCAAGCAGCACTGGGAATTCACTATAATCCTCATATTACAGCGTGGTTGTTTTCCGAGTTCACAACCCAACTTGTTGTTTTACCAGGATCACAACGAATCTTGTTGGTTTTTACTGGATCACCAACTAAATCAAATCTCCAAGCCAACCTTGGCTTGTATAGTGTCCAATTCTAAGTGATCAGTGGTCTTCTTAACCCACTGGCCATCTACCTTTTAGAATCTCATCCTTAGTAAGGTTTTGTCATTGTAGTAGTCGGTATGCCTAAGGGGTCTAGATGGTTCTTCTTCAGAAATGGGTCCATCAAACTCCCTAAAGACTAAAGTAAAAACCATCCCATAAGGCAAACTTGGCTTAGACTTGGTAGCAGCTTCCCCTATATATGAAAGCATCATCTTAGGTAGATTTAGGGAAAAACTCTCTATAATGCACTGCATGACTACTATGTCCCTCTCAGAAATGAAATCGAATCTACCACTTTTGGAGAAAATGATCCGGCCCACTATACTTAGAAGAAGCCTCATTTCTACTGATAATTGATTTGCATACACTTCTTCTAAAGGATTTACTAATTCTCTACCTAGGATTAGCCTTAGGGTACTAGCCCTATCAGAATGGGCACTAGGGTCGGGTCTCTCTCTAGGTAGTCTTAAAAGGTCAGATAAAAACTCTTCAGTTAGGATAATTCTAATATCCCTAACTATCCCAACTAACCCACCAGCACCTCTTCCTACATTACAAAAAAATTCTCTCATCAAACTAGGGTAAGTAGGTAAATCTAGCGAGCATAGGTAGTCCCAACCTAGGATTTTTAGTTTTTCTCCAATTGAAAATCCTTCTCTCTCTAGAAAGGAAAAATCCACCTTTTTCTCGGTGGTTACTGTTCTCCCCGCACAAGAGACGGAAACAGCGGGCCTGGGAGGAGGAGAAGCAACAGGCTCTTCACGAGTCGGCTCATTCCTCGCCTTAGATCTTCTTTCCGAGCTACTTGCGATGAGGGCACGTTTCTCGTGGGAGAGGGGAACTCTCCTAGACGCCATGGACAGGAAATGGGGGTCAAAGACTAGGGGAAAAGCTTTAAGAAAGAGGAAATGAGCACGGGAGAGAGAGAGCTAGGGTTTTTGGGCGGAAACAAGATGAAACAATCGGAGACGACTCGAAGTTTAAAACCCTTGTCCCGACCTCGAGACGTCTCGCCCTTCTACGCAAGACGACTCGAGCTCGAGTTGACTCGAGTTAAGCGCGAGTCGGCTCGGGCCCTATCTCATCCAAAAAGTATTCAACTTTCAAACTAAAAATAGTTCCAATTAGGTCCAACAATATGTCAATGAATAAGATCTTTCAAGGATAAGATTAAATCAGATTGAATTTCAAGATGAGAAGAGAAAAACTTTAGGAAAGAAGAAAAACTATTGGAAAGGATCACAAACTCCTAATTCTCTTCTAAGGATGCTAAATCTATCCTTACTCAAGGGTTTTGTAAAGATATCCACTAATTGCTTATCAGTACAAACAAACTCAAGCATAATGTCATCATTCAATACATGATCTTTTATGAAATGATGTCTTATCTCAATGTGCTTAGTTCTTGAGTGTTGCATAAGATTTTTACTTAAGTTTATGGCACTTGTATTATCATATTTTATGAGAATTTTAGTTTGTTTAATGTCATAATCCTCTAGTTGCTGCTTAATCCATAGGATTTGCGCATAGCAACTTCTGGCTGCAATGTCTTCAGCTTCTACAGTAGATAATGCAACAGAATTCTGCTTCTTGCTAAACCAAAAAATTAAGTTTTCACCGAGGAATTGATAAGTACCACTGGTGCTTTTTCTATCTAACTTACACCCAGCAAAGTCAACATCAGTGTATCCTATTAAGTCTATATTTGAATCTTTTGAAAACCATAAGCCTACATTGTATGTTTCAATTAACTATCTAAAAATTCTTTTAACAGCAAGCAAATGAGATTCTTTAGGATCAGACTAATATCTAGCACACATGCAAATACTAAATATCATATCAGGTCTACTAGCAATAAGGTAAAGAAGTGATCGATTCATATCTTTGTATAGCTTTTGATCAACCTTCTTACCTAATTCATCTTTGTCCAATTTGCATGAGGGGCTCATAGGTGTACCAAGTGGTTTGCTTGTCTCCATCCCAAACTTTTTAAGCATCTCTTTGATATACTTTGCTTGATTGATGAAGATCTCCTCTTTTAGTTGTTTGATTTAGAGTCCGAGGAAGAAATTGAGTTCACCCATCATGCTCATCTCGAACTCTCCCTTCATTAGCTTAGCAAAGTATTGACAAAGATTATTGTTAGTAGTACCGAACATAAATTTGCACTATCAATAAATCTTTATCTTTTCTTTTCAAAAACAATGTTGTATCTACATGTTCTCTAGTAAAATCATGTTCCAATAAAAACTTGCTAAGTCTCTCATACCAAGCCCTAAGGACTTGCTTTAACCCATAAAGTTCTTTGTTTAATTTGAAAACATGATCAGGATATGTATGACTTTCAAAACCTAGAGGTTGTTCTACATAAACCTTCTCAGTTATATATCCATTCAAAAATGCACTTTTGACATCCATTTAAAATAATTTGAAATCCATAAAACATGTAAAAGCAAGTAGTAATCTAATTACTTCAAGTCTATCCACAGGTGCAAAAGTCTCATCAAAATCGATACCTTCTTCTTGATTATAACCTTTTGCAACTAGTCTAGCCTTGTTCCTTACTACAATGCTATTTTCATCTAATTTATTTTTAAATACCCATTTAGTTTCTATAATTGAATAATCTTTAGGTTTTTTAATTAAGTTTCAAATATTATTTCTTTTGAATTGATTTAATTCTTCTTGCATAGCAACCATCCAATTAGGGTCAGTTTTAACTTCTTCTATAGTTTTAGGTTCAATTTGAGAAACAAAAGCTAAATAATTACTCAAATTTCTAAGAAAAGCTCTAGTTCTTACCTGTTGTGATGGATCACCAATTACTAAGGCCCTGTTTGGGGGAGCTGTTGGCAGTAGAGCTGTTAGAAGTAGAGCTGTTGGAGTAGAGCTATCTGAAGTAGAGCTGTTATAAAAAGTTGTTTGCTGTTTGGTAACTACATTCGTAAAGTGCTGTGGTACTTTGTTTTGTGTTTGGTAAACAAACTGAGAAAGTATTTTATATGACAAAATTACCATAAAGGATATTGCATAGTATTATACAACAGAACGTAATAAAACATAACATAAATTAATACATAAATATACGATATAGTATAATATTATTGTAATATAAAATAATATTATGTTAATATAGCATACTAGTAATATAATTATTAGAGTAAATTAATATTTGGTAATATAACATAATATTAAATTATTTAACATAACATATTAAGGTATTATGATATAATGTAATATATATTATATTTATAGTATAATACAATAATAAAAGTATAAAATAGTATAATTATTAGTATAAATTAATTTCTCATAATATAACATAATATTAAATTATTTAAAATAACATATTAATGTATTATAATGTAATGTAATATAATACAATATTTATAGTATAATACAATAATAAAGGTATAAAATATTATAATTATTATTATAAATTAATTTTTCATAATATAACATAATATTTAATTATTTAAAATAACATATTAATGTATTATAATGTAATGTAATATAATATAATATTTATAGTATAATACAATAATAAAGGTATAAAATATTATAATTATTAGTATAAATTAATTTTCCATAATATAACATAATATTAAATTATTTAACATAACATATTAATGTATTATGATATAATATAATGTGATATTATATTTATAGTATAATACAAAAATAAAGGTATAAAATATTATAATTATTAGTATAAATTAATTTTCCATAATATAACATAATATTAAATTATTTAACATAACATATTAATGTATTATGATATAATATAATATGATATTATATTTATAGTATAATACAAAAATAAAGGTATAAAATATTATAATTATTAGTATAAAATAATTTTTTATAATAATTTTCCATAATTTCCCATAAAATAATTTCTCGCGGTCTAGGGGCTCTTCTTCGTGGTCAACGCTCGAGGAGGACCTCAGCGTGGGCCGCGAGGTTGATGATAAAAAAAAACAATAGATTGATTTTGGAAGGTATGAAAAAGGATTAAAATTTTTTTCTTCTAAAATGTGGTTCAAGAGATGCATACAAAAATTAAAAAAAAAATACTTTTTCTTACGGAAGGTAGTCTGACGTGTTGCCCAAGGTGACAAGCCAAGAGGGGGGGGGTGAATTGGTTTTTCTAACTTTTTGATTCCTTTATCGAGTTAATTGATGAGTAAGTAATTGTAGTAAAGTAAGACAAAACACAATGCAAACACACAAGAAATATAGTGGTTCGGTGCTCTCCTAAGCACCTACGTCCACTCCCCAAGCGACCCCTTGGAAATTCACTATAATCCCGCGGATTACAGTTGGATTGTTTTTCGGGCTCACAATCCAAAAACCTTTACACTTTGGTTTTCCGGGATCACCAAAAACCTATGTTGGTTTTACGGGCTCACCAACGAACCTTCATAATTGGTTTTACGGGTTCACCAATAACCTACGTTGGTTTTATGGGCTTACCAACAACCTACGTTGGTTTTACGGATTTACCAACAACCTATGTTGGTTTTACGGGCTTACCAACAACCTACGTTGGTTTTACGGGCTTACCAACAACCTACAATGTTGGTTTTACGGGCTTACCAACAAACCTTACAACAAGAATAAATAACAAGGAATTAAAGCTCCTAAATGAGCAAATAAAACAATTATGAGCTACAAAGAAGAGTGATGACCCAAAGATTGATTTAAAGATTGATTTTGATGATCACAAAACCTTGAAGTATAATTACTAATGTTTGTGTTGCAAGGAGAAAGATATTTATTTTGCAAGGAACATAGTAAGTTGGAAGAATACAAGAAGGCCTTCAAAAGCTCTCAAAAAAGTTGGAAGAAAGCTTCACTTCATTGGCCCAAGTTTCAAGTTCAAAGGATTCAAGTTGGAGGAGCAAATTTAAAGAAAAATTCAAAAGAATAGTCCTCGAGTCGACTCCGGAAAGTTTAGAGTCGACTCTGGCACTCTAGAGTTTCAAGAAACAGTGCTCGAGTCGACTCCGATACTCTACGAGTCGACTCCGACTGAGAACAAACAAAAAGACAGAGAGTTGATTTTCAGCGCTACAGTGATCTCGAGTCGACTCCAACTTCAGTGCTACAGTGCGGAGTCGACTTCCAGCTACAGTGCCGGCAGACTACTATTCACGAGTCGACTCTTATTTCAGCCGAGTCGACTCCTGCTTCAGCCGAGTCGACTCCTGCTTCAGCCGAGTCGACTCTAGCACGCTGGGAGGCATAACGGCTAGTTTTTTTCTTGATTCCAACGGCTCTATTTTTGTCTCTAACGGCTAGATTTTTGTTTCCACTCCCTCTAAAGCTATAAAATCAAGAGGAGAGCTAGGGAAGAGGGCATGGGAGTGGGAAAGAACATTTAGGAAAGAGATTTTAAAGAGATTACAAGGAAAATCTCCCATAAGCACAAAAGGGCCATCCAAAGCGAAATAGAGAGAAGAAGAGCATCCAAGTGAATCCCAAAGCTTCCTCTCCATCCGTGTGCTGCCTCAATGATCCTCTACCTCGTGCCAAATCAGAAGAGGGTCAAGTAAAGAAGAAGCCGAGTTCCTTCATCTTCAAAATTCGTTTGAGAGCTTCTCTTTACTCCATTTGTTTATATTTGCTATATTTGCTTAGTTAAGAAGCTTGTATTTGCTTTAAATTCTTAGTCTAATATCTTGTAACTTGATTCAATCAAGGGATTGAATCAAGAGGTTAAGGTTTGTTGGTGAGCCAAAGGAAAAACCAACGGTGTTAAGGTTTGTTGGTGAGCCAAAGGGAAAACCAACGTTGTAAGGTTGTGGTTGGTGAGCCTTTGGGGAAAACCAACTGGGTTGATTGTGAACCCGGATAACAATCGTTGTAAGGTTGTGGTTGGTGAGCCTTTGGAAAAACCAACTGGGTTGGATTGTGAGCCCGTGAAAACAATCGGTAGGTTCTAGTCGGTGAGCCTGTGAAAACCGACCGAGTTCGTTGTGATCTCGCAAAACAACAAGTTGGGTTGTGAGCTTGTAAAACAACCGGCTGTAATCTGGAGGATTATAGTGAAATTCCCAAGAGGTCTTGGGGAGTGGATGTAGGTGCTGGGGTGCACCGAACCACTATATGTTTGTTGTGTTTGTGATGCTTTTTGTCATTGTCTAACTTGCTCACTTACTTACTTAGATAAATTGCTTGCTTAACTCTTATCCGCGCATCCTTTAGTTGCAAGCATATTCAATTTACTTAATCAAGTCTCATTCAATAAATCAAATTGTTGCTAAGTTTAAATTCCACTGTGCATCTATACAACTTAGCATAATTAATTGAAAAGTTTTAGAAGTAGTATAAAAGTTTTAAAAGACCCAATTCACCCCCCCCTCTTGGGTTGTATCTACTGGGCAACAAGTGGTATCAGAGCAGGTGCTCTTCTATTAATTATAGTCTTAACCGACTAGAGCTAAAGATTATGACAACCCCACATAACATATTATTTGCCGAGGGACTTTCCATAAACAGACCTCCACTGTTTGATGGAACTTACTATATTCAATGGAAAGCTAGAATGAAAATTTTTGTTCAATCACAAAACTATAAAATGTGGAATATCATTATAAATGGACCTCACACACTCTCTCAAAATGTCAATGAAAAAGACTTAGCACAATTGAATGCTAATGCTATGAACTTTCTATATTGTGCTATCCATGAATCTATATTTCATAAGATTTCTGCATGCTTATCTGCTAAAGAAATCTGGGATACTTTAACAATTATTTATGATAAATCTCAGATTAGCTCACATGTGCTTCAATTGCGTACTAACAATGAGATTGCAGAATCCTCCACAGTAGCCGAGTCGACTCTCAGTTTGTCCGAGTCGACTCCCAGAGAAGAACAGTCTGAAAGGCAGAGACACAGTCTTGAAGACCCTGTGAACGAGTCGACTCCAAGTATTTCCGAGTCGACTCCCAAGTTAGCCGAGTCGACTCCAACAAGGCTCGAGTCGACTCTGAGGCAGATTAGTTCAAAAAACAAAGAGTCCGGTGATGGAAACAAGGATCCATTCCCAAACACCGAAAATTCAAAAGCTTCCTAAAGACAAGGAAGAAGAGGAAGCAAGAAGAAAGGAAGAAAAAGATAACAAGCAAGACAGTCTTGACCAAGGAAGAGTCAAGCAAGAAATTGAAAGCTAGAAGCAACAATGAACTACAAGAGGTAACTAACTTATGTTTTATGGCACTAGAAGATAAAGTAGAATCTGAATCTAATGAATTTCATGAAGAATATTCTTATGATGAACTATTAAATGCTTTTCATGATTTGTATAGTGAATGTAGAAAATTAGCTATCAAAAATAAAAATCTTAAAAAGCTAAATCTCGAAATCTCAAAAGAAAAAAATTCTATTGCTGAAATATATGACAAACTAAATTCTGAAAATGAAAGCTTAAGGTTAAATTCAGAACAATTGATTCAGAAAAATCAGAATTTAATTAAAGAAAATCAAAACTTAAGTGAAGAAATTAACCAATTAAAATCTTTTATTAACAAATTCACTGTAAGTTCAGAAAGATTAAAAATAATGTTTGAAAGCCAATATGTTGCTTATGATAAATCAAAATTTGGCTTGACTCCTTTACTTAATAATAAATCTCTAGAGAAAAAGGTTATCAATTCACCAAGCAAACCATTAAATAAGATAACTTATTTCAAACATGAAAAGAATGGGCATAACAACTTTACCTATTGTTCTAACATAATTAAATCAAGTGGTAAAGTTATTACAATTAAACAAATCTGGGTTCCAAAAGGAACCATATGTCCTAACTCTCAAGGACCCAAGCAAGCTTGGGTACCCAAAATGAAAATATGAGGATGTAGACATAGATGTGCCAAGATACCCATGGAACAAATAGATTCATACAAATGGGTGTTCTAGACACACGTCAAAAAATGAAACTTAAAACATACTTATGAAAAGTAATTTTTAAAAAATAATAATAATAATAATAATGAAATCAGTAATCCTTGCATCTCATCATTATTTTTTGCTTTAGTATTTGATTAAAATATGAATTGCAAGTATTGATCAATTTTGTGATATAGAAAATACTTTTGGAAATATAATCAAATCACTTCATTTTATAGTATACTTTACTCACTATTGGATAAGTTGCTAAATGATTAATCAATTTATTAAGAATAACTCTATGAATTCTCTATATGCTTGATTGAGTGTTTTTATCCATGGCATTATTGTTTATTGATCATAGATATGATAATGTGTACTTGGTGTGCTTTTGAATATATGCACTATGAATACCAAGATTAAAGAAACCATCTTTGGCATATAAAATCAACTCATGCTAGTATGTACTTAATCTCAAAAGACCTTGCCATTGGCTTACTTAGATTATCTTCTGAAAGGTCAAAGTTTGCTATGCATGCTAACTAAGGAAACAAACAAAAATCAATTTCTAAATCTAAAGATGTTGTTTCCATCACTAAGTTTTCAAAAGCTTACATTGGATTTGTTCTTGGCAAATGAAATTGAAATATTTTCTGTATTTGCTAAATCTTGTAAAAGTGTTTCAAATGATAAAGGTTTCCAAACTGTGAAGATAAAGAGTATCATGGCACAGTGTTGAAAACCAAAATCCTGATAAAGTTTATACAGAAATTAATTATTTCAGCACCAAGGACACCTTAAGTAAAATAGGGTTAATAGAATTCTTGAAGAAATGAAAAAGACAATTGTGTATGATAGTCATCTACTTAAATGTTTTTTAAAAGCTATCATCACTGCTTGTCATACATATGATTTCTATTAGATCTATTTTTGATGAAAACTCCTTTTGATCTTCTGAAAAATGGAAAATGAACCATTGCATATCTTTCATATTCTTCAGTCATACACGTTATGCTTGATATGTTCTTATGAAAATAATGCCAAATCTGATAAAGATATCTCTATCCTTGGATATCATTCATCAAGCAATGCATATAGAACATTCATAAAAAGATTCTAGTTGTAGAAGTATCAATTCATTTTATTCTTTATGAGACTAATGATTTATTATTAAGATACTAAAATCAAATTATATATGTATATGGTTAATCTTTTACATATAACAATCTGAAAAAACTTGTTAATAATTAGAACTAAATTGGATTTTTCAGAAATGCACTTAATGAAGAAAAATTGATGACTACTAAAAGACTAAATCAAGAAAAGATGAAATAGATCTTGATAAGATTCTTGCATGATTAGAAGTAAAGATCACCATTATCATTTGCTTGCTTTATGAACTTTAATTCTGTCAAATGAATGTGTAGAATGCACTCCTATGTGGTTATTTCATTAGAAAAGATCTATGTAAAATAACCACCTTATTTAAAAACACTCATTTCATATATGATAAAGTAATATGTGATTTGGAACAAGCATCAAAAGTGTCACGCCCCCGTCCCGAGATCGCGAGCCGGGGGTCCGCGCCAACCGCCGCACACCCGTAGGGAACTCTCCCCACGAGCATGCAAGGCATCTCAATCAAACATCTCAGTTATATAACTAAAATAATTCAGCTGAAATAAATGCAATCTTATTCCATTGACTGACACAAATTATATAGTCTCACAATTCTAAATACGCAGCGGAACAATAAATATGAAACATCAATTTAAATAAAGCCTAATCTAAGATAACTTGTGTCATAATTCTTGTATTCGCTCTCCCATATTGTAAAACCCCCGGATCGAGCTAATTCTTCGGATCTGTAAAAACAGTGAGAAATTGTATAATGAGCTAGACAGCCCAGTAAGTAATAAACACCTTAACTAGTCAATTCATATAATAACATAAAATATAAATACAAATTACGATGAATCAACATAATAACATAGTCAATTCCTTTTTAAGTACAAATTCATTAAAATTCGTATCTTTCAAAGATCCACATACATAATCGTAAATCTGATTCGAAACAAATCACATTCATCTCATCAGCCTTTAGCTACAACCACACTTATACCCTGTGGCTAGGCCAGAAACAGAACCGCACTTATACCCTGCGGAGTGGGCCAGAATACCGCACTTATACCCTGCGGAGTGGGCCAGAATACCACACTTATACCCTGTGGTGGGGCCAGAATTGCCAATGCATAATCCCCTATTGGCAGGGTCCAGAACATAGCCAGGCTGAGAGTTCTAAATCTGATGCACATCAAAATTCTTTTGTAACATAATAGATATATCATAATCCGATCTAAATATGCATATACGATGCAAGAACAGTAATATAATAATAGTCCGAAAAAATATTATTCCAATTCACATATCCATTTTTCATTCAAAGCATCATCTTATAAAATTCATAAATCATATATAAATTCATTAACAATATACTTGATGCAAAAATAATATTATATAAATGAAGAGTCTAGAGAAGGCAGTTCATTACTTACATTGAACGCGATCCACAGTAAATCCAATTAATCTCACAAATTCCTCGCAGGACCTAATATCCAAAAAAATCATATTTTCTTTCAAAATTAATCATAATATATATAAAAACTTAAATTTAATATTTTCCCATGGCCGACCCTGCAGGAGTGCCTAGCACCTCGGGTTCGGGTTCGGGTTCGGGTTCGGATTCATACCCGTAAACCACCCTCTTCCTTTTATTTTATTATTTTATTTTTTTTTCTTTTCTTTCTTTTCTTTTTCTTTCTTTTCTTTTCTTTTCTTTTCTTCTTTTCTTTTTCTTCTTCCGACTCCCCTCTTCTTCTTCGGCGAAACAGGGGATCCGTGACCCCCCGCCCCCCTTCTTCTTCCCTCTCGGTCGGACCCAAGGGGCGACCATGGTGGCCAGCCCCGACGGCGGCAGGAGGCGGCGGAGCAAATCCGACCACCCCCGGCGGCTGACGACGGCGAACGAGGCCGACGGCAAGAGTACTCAGCCGAAACAGGGCATTGGACCAAAATCCGGCGATCGGCCGGCTCTAAATCTCCACACACCGTGGCTAATCACCAAGAGAAGAAGAGGAGGAAGCCTTACCTCAACCTCGATGAAAATCCGGCAGCTTTCTTCCTCTCCGGCGGTGATGAGGAAAAAGATCACCCGTGCTGCTCGGCTCTCCCTCTTCCTCTCTTTCTCTCCGGCAACGCGAAGAAGACCCTCCCTCTTTTCCTCTCTCTCGGCCGGCAGCGGCTCCTCTTCCCATCTCTTCAAAGAGAGGAGAAGCCCTAAAAAGATTGGGGGAGCCGGCTTCTTCGGGATGGCTCCCCCCCCCTCTCACACGCCCTCACGTGCGACGCACGTGAGGCCAAAATTTGGGCTGGGCCGGTCAATGGACCGGGCCCAGTTTCGGGATCTCACATCCTCCACCCCTTAAAAGAAATTTCGTCCACGAAATTTTCGTACATGTAGTTCAAGAGTAGATTATACTTCTTCCAAACTAAGTCATAACACTCTTCAAATCAAAGTCGTCTTGTCTGACCAATTTCAAATAATTCCATTCACCACACTTCCTCTGCACACACTGGTTTAAACCTCAACATACCCATGTCAAGTCTAGATTTTTTTTTTTTAGAATTACTTGCTTATTGGTACATTCATTATTATGTCTTAATCCGTGTGAACACTTTCGAAATTTAAAAGTTCATATTCTTCTTTTGACAACTAATCAAAAATGTTATGTAACTATTTAATCTTTTCTAGTAGTATAATGAGTTATCTAACAAAGAGTAGTGGGTATGGTTAGACAATAAATAGAAATAAATATTGGGACTAGATTAATACCTGTCGTCAACACATCAGAAGCCAGAATGGTTGTTACAATCATCATAAACTAACGTCCCAATGTCCCTAGTGTCTACCCACCTACACTCATGTCATGTCAGAATTTTTTTTTTTTTTAATCTTAGAATTTATCCATTCATGCTCTGATACCATAAAAGTTGTCACGCCCCCGGCCCGAGATCGCGAGCCGGGGGTCCGCGCCAACCGCCGCACACCAGTAGGAAACTCTCCCCACGAGCATGCAAGGCATCTAAACCAAAACACCTCAATTATGTAATTCTAAATTAATTCAGCTGAAATAAATGCAATCTTATTCCATTGACTGACATAAATTATAAAGTCTCACAATTCTAAATACGCAGCGGAACAATAAAGATGGAACATTAAATTAAATAAAAACGTAATCTAAGATAACTTGAGCCATAATTCTTTTATTCGCACTCCCATATTGTAAAACCCCGGATCGAGCTAATTCTTCGGATCTGTAAAAACAGTAAGAAATCGTATAATGAGCTAGACAGCCCAGTAAGTAATAAACACCTTAACTAGTCAATTCATATACTAACATAAAATATGAATACAAATTACGATGAATCAACATAATAACATAATCAATTCCTTTCAAGCACAAATTCATTAAAATTCGTATTTTTCAATTATCCATATACATAATCATAAATCTGATTCGAAACAAATCACATTCATCTCATCAGCCTTTAGCTACGACCACACTTATACCCTGTGGCTAGGCCAGAAACAGAACCGCACTTATACCCTGCAGAGTGGGCCAGAATACCGCACTTATACCCTACGGAGTGGGCCAGAATACCACACTTATACCCTGTGGTGGGGCCAGAATTGCCAATGCATAACCCCCTATTGGCAGGGTCCAGAACATAGCCAGGCTGAGAGTTCTAAATCTGATGCACATCAAAATTCTTTTGGTAACATAATACATGTATCATAATCCGATCTAAATATGCATATACGATGCAAGAACAGTAAATATAGCAATAATCCAAAAAATATTATTCCAGTTCACATATCCATTTTTCATTCAAATCATCATCTCGTAAAATTCATAAATCAAATATAAATTCATTAACAATTTATTCGATGCAAAAATAATATTATATAAATGAAGAGTCTAGAGAAGGCAGTTCATTACTTACATTGAACGCGATCCACAGTAAATCCAATTAATCTCACAAATTCCTCGCAGGACCTAATATCCAAAAAAATCATATTTTCTTTCAAAATTAATCATAATATATATAAAAACTTAAATTTAATATTTTTCCATGGCCGACCCTGCAGGAGTGCCTAGCACCTCGGGTTCGAGTTCGGGTTCGGGTTCGGATTCGGATTCATACCCGTAAACCACCCTCCTCCTTTTATTTTATTATTTTATTTTTTTTTTCTTTTCTTTCTTTTCTTTTTCTTTCTTTTCTTTTCTTTTCTTTTCTTCTTTTCTTTTTCTTCTTCCGACTCCCCTCTTCTTCTTCGGCGAAACAGGGGATCCGTGACCCCCCGCCCCCCTTCTTCTTCCCTCTCGGTCGGACCCAAGGGGCGACCATGGTGGCCAGCCCCGACGGCGGCAGGAGGCGGCGGAGCAAACCCGACCACCCCCGGCGGCTGACGACGGCGAACGAGGCCGACGGCAAGAGTACTCAGCCGAAACAGGGCATTGGACCAAAATCCGGCGATCGGCCGGCTCTAAATCTCCACACACCGTGGCTAATCACCAAGAGAAGAAGAGGAGGAAGCCTTACCTCAACCTCGATGAAAATCCGGCAGCTTTCTTCCTCTCCGGCGGTGATGAGGAAAAAGATCACCCGTGCTGCTCGGCTCTCCCTCTTCCTCTCTTTCTCTCCGGCAACGCGAAGAAGACCCTCCCTCTTTTCCTCTCTCTCGGCCGGCAGCGGCTCCTCTTCCCATCTCTTCAAAGAGAGGAGAAGCCCTAAAAAGATTGGGGGAGCCGGCTTCTTCGGGATGGCTCCCCCCCCTCTCACACGCCCTCACGTGCGACGCACGTGAGGCCAAAATTTGGGCTGGGCCGGTCAATGGACCGGGCCCAGTTTCGGGATCTCACAAAAAGCATGATATATAAAAGCTTGAGTAACTTTTTGATAAAAAGTAATAATGATAAATCTATACATTAAAAAGATGAATCTGTGATATCTTGCTTGCTCAAAGCACACATTGATGGCATCATTTTTGTTCTACTGATGAAAATTTATATGGAGATTTTACTAAGCTCATGCAAAGTGAGTTTGAAATATGTATAATGAATAAATTAACATTTTCCTTCTCGAACTCCAAATTAAGCCAAACAAGAAAGAGGATCTTCATTGACCAAAGTTAGTCCACAAGAAAACTCTTATAGAAGATTGGCATGAAGAAGGTATGTCTATGACCCCATCTTGTAGAATTTGAAAAGAATGAGCAAAGTAGATCTATTATTTTTAAAGCTGTATTGAAGCATGATAGAATAATCATTTTATCATACAGCTAGTAGACCAGATTGTATGCTCATTATGTGCCCTTGTGCAAGATTTCAATCTAACTTTAATGAATCATGTTTTATTGATAACAAATAAATCATAATCTGAATTTTGATAGAAACAACCGTTTAAGATAAATTGATTAAAACTTAGCTAACATGTTTTATTGATAATTATCTTAAGCAAATAGAATCTAAACTAAATTGATTTTGGAAATAAGAAATTGATTTGATCTTGATGAATCTTTCTATTGCCTCACATGCTTGTCCTTGAACCATCTTGATTAATGAAACTATTTCTTTAGTTCAAGTGATATGTGCTTGCTTATATTTAGGCAATCTCTTGAGTAAAGTGACTCAATATTCAACTATTGTCATATCTTATATTGAGTCATCTAGTTAAAAATATGTTGGATGAATGTATCTTGAAGAAACTAATGACTTTCTTTCAAGAAAGAAAAGGAGTTTGTTAATAATGCAGGATCCTTGAGCAAGAAAATGAGAGATTTCAACTTGAAGGACACCTCCACATAAGATACAATAAACATTCACATGCAAACAAGAGAGAGGACCTTCTTCAGCCAAAAGTTCACACATAAAAAATCTAGTTTGGCTTGAAGAATATAGAATGAATAGGTAATTTTAGATACCTCTCTCATAAATTAGCTGAGCAAAGTCAATAACTTAAATCTTATTGTGGCATGGTTAAAATCTTTAATTATTAATTTCTTGATATCATGTCTATATATGCATTAATTGACTTATGCTTTTAAAAATTGTTTCATGGTTTGCTCAAACTAAAATATTTCTTTGCCTATATCATAACCATGAAATACACAAGTATATGCTTAAAATTTTGATTTAAAATAACTTGTGAGAAGTTATGAATCCTTGAGCACAATGAAAATGTTGTTTGCATGATATACATCTATATGATACATAAGATTATTTCTTTATTCTGCTCTTTCATGTAAATTACTTGAGAATAACAAAAAGAGAGAGAGATAAAGAAAAAAAATGGATATTATTCAAGAGAAGTAAAATCTAAGTAAAGGCAAATACTTCAATCTTAAGGAAAAGCAAAACAAGCATAATATATTCGGCATATTTGTGTGACATGTGTGAGCATTCTTTTGGAAGGGATAAAATCCGTAATTAATTACACTTAAACAGGGAGAGTTGAAGTAAACATTTTAACATTTCTATATTGCTCATCATAGGGATGGTGCCAATGGGGAGGCTAGTGGTAGTACCCGGCACTATTTGACCCAACTATTCGGTGTAGGGTATATTAGGGACGGCACAAGAGGGAGGCTAGTGGTAGTACCTCGTGCCCCTTCCAACTCCACCGGATAGGGAGCAAATAGAGTATAGAGCATAAGAAAGTAAAAATGAAAGACAAAGTAAATGAAAATATATAAAAAGAATCAAGTCAAATTTTTAATCACTTGAAAATACACTTTAAGGATGAAATCAGTGCAAGAGTATATTTAAATAGGGGGAGTTTATTTGAAAAGAATTGATTTTGATCATTGACATGCTTGTTATTTTAATGCATGACTTAACACATAATATATTTTGCATGTGGCATGATGTCTTGAATTATGGGCTCTCAATATTTTGTAATGCTCCATACTTGGACAATTTGATTGAATGTTTGAAATACTACATAAAATTTTTGTTTGGTATTATTAAAAAGAAATTTCAGATTTGTCGTTCACAATCATCGTTAAAATCTGAAAGTTGAATAAATTTGTAAAAAGGAGAAGAGAAGGATATCCCTATTTAGGCAAAATGAATTGATTTTGTTTTATCCTTCAACTTGCTTAACTTTGGTATATAATGTTCTAATTCATACCAAAACTCAACATAAATACAAATGTTGCCCAGTAGATACAACCAAGAGGGGGGGGGGGGGTGAATTGGGTCTTTTAAAACTTTTAACCTACTTCTAAAAGTTTTTGATTAATTATGCTAAGTTGTATAGATGCACAGTGAAAGTTAAACTTAGCAACAGTTTGATGTATAGAATGTGACTTGATTGAATATGCTTGCTACTAAAGAATTCGCGGATAATAGTTAAGCAAGCAATTTATGTAAGTGAGTAAGTGTGTAAGTTAGATAATGACAAGAAGCATTACAAACACAACAAACATATAGTGGTTCGGTGCACCCCAGCACCTACATCCACTCCCCAAGACCTCTTGGGAATTTCACTATAATCCTACAGATTACAGCCGGTTGTTTTACAAGCTCACAACCCAACTTGTTGTTTTACGAGCGCACAACGAACTCGGTCGGTTTTCCCAGGCTCACCGACTAGAACCTCTCCGATTGTTTTTCCGGGATCACAATCAAACCCTTACACCGTTGGTTTTGACCTAGGCTCACCAACAAACCTCTCACCGTTGGTTTTCCCTTTGGCTCACCAACAAACCTTAACCCCTTGATTCAATCCCTTGATTGAATCAAGTTACAAGATATTAAAAACAAAGTTTAAAACAAATCAAAGCTTCTTAAACAAGCAAATATAACAATATAAACAAATAGAGTAAAGAGAAGCCCTCAAACGAGTTTTGAAGATGAAGGAGCTCGGCTTCTTCTTTACTTGACCCTCTTCTGATTTGGCACGAAGTAGAGGATCACCGAGGCAGCACACGGAGAAGAGGAAGCTTTGGGATTCACTTGGATGCTCTTCTTCTCTCTATTTTGCTTTGAATGGCCCTTTTGTGCTTATGGGAGATTACCCTTGTAATCTCTTTGAAATCTCTTTCCTAAATGTTCTCTCCCACTTCCATAAGTTCTCCCCTAGCTCTCTTCTTGTTTTTATAGCTTTAGATGGCGTGGAAACAAGAATATAGCCGTTAGAGACAAAAATAGAGCCGTTGGACACAGTCTGCACTTGTTGACAATATTACCGTTGGGATCGGAGTCGACTCGCGCGATCAGGAGTCGACTCGTCTGTTGCAGGAGTCGACTCGTGCTTTACTGGAGACGACTCGGCCACTGTTCTAAATTTGAATTAAAGTCGCCTCTTCGACTGGGAGTCGACTCGACTTGACCCGGAGTCGACTCGCCAACTTCTGGAGCTGACTTGGCATTTTCGGAGTCGGCTCATCCCATGAATTCAGAGGACATTCTTTCTGATTTTCTTCCTCGAGTTGACTCGGATTCTCTTGGAGTCGACTCGGCTCTCAGAGCCCGAAAACTGATCCTCTGCATTTTTGGCTTGTCTGGTCTTGGAGTCGACTCAAACTGTTTCGGGGTCGACTCGGCTCTCAGTTTCCGAAACACAGCCTTCTGCCATCTTGGTGTAGCGCTGCCTTGGAGTCGACTCGAGCTGTCTGGGAGTCGACTCGAATCTCAGAGTCCGAAAACAGCTCTCTGACTTTTTCCTTGTGTACCACTGAGAGTCGGCTCGCGCTTTCTTTGGAGTCGACCTGCCAACCATCGGAGTCGACTCGCGTTCCACAGGAGTCGACTCGAATCTCAGGGTCGAAAATCGCTCTCTGACTTTTCTGCCTGTTACACCCTGGAGTCGACTCGAATTCCTCAGGAGTCGACTCGAAGACTATTCTTTTGAATTTTTCCTTTGATTTTACTTCTCCAATTTGAATCCTTTGAACTTTAAACTTGGGACAATAAATTGTAGCTTTTCATCCAACTTTTCTTGAGAGCTTTGGAGGCCTTCTTGTGTTCTTCCAACTTGCTATGTTCCTTGCAAAATAAATATCTTTCTCCTTGCAACATAAACATTAGTATCTATACTTCAAGGTTTTGTGATCATCAAAATCAATCTATGAGTCAATCTTTGGGTCATCAACAAATATTCTGAATATGCTCTTATATGTTTGAAATATGTATTTTCAATCGTAATGATTTAAGATGAGCTACAATGTGAAAGATACATATCTCAAATTATGACTTTGAAAGCCTCTATTAAAAATCTTTATGAAATTCAGAATCTGATTTTGTATAAAAGCTTAAACTCAATATGATTTCTAAATAAAATCTTAACTTAAGAAAATAGAATAATTCTGATGCCTTGATTGCTTGCCCCGATACGCATCTGAAACATATCATTTCTTATCTTTAAAGTGTACTAATATTGGTCCAAATGATGTGTCTTTCGATGATCTTGATTGCAAACAAATATTTCTAAATATATGATTTTATTTTGATATTAAAAAGATTTATTAGGTTTCATGTATACATTGCTGTGAATCTATGAGTAAGAAATTAAATCCTATAAACATTCACTTGAATGATCTTCTATATCCCTTTCTGCATGATTGTTGCTTCCGTCACTAAAAGAAAGAGCTATTTTTAAAAAAAAAGTGAATGCTCCTAAAGCTAGAAATATTTTAACTCACTCAAATGACTCTTAAAAGAAAAAAAAATATAATTGCTCTTAAAAGAAATTGAGCTTCAAATGAATCATTTTCTGATTAATATTTCTATACATTTTCTCAAGTATTTAGAGGAAGCATAACTTGTTCTTGAAGGATTAAAAAGAGTGATTGGTATAAATTTTGAATAAATCTAGATCACTCTACATTCTTGATATCATAGAATTTCTGTTTTTATTTACGCTTATCATTAAAATCTGAAATTCAACAAAAAGAAAAGAATGATTAAAGAAGAATGCATCTTTTGAGGGGGAGCTTAGACATATCAAGATTTTACATCTAATTCAAAAGCCACCATCATATGATGCATACCTTGAATTTTATGGATTGATTTTGATGAACCTCCTTGTATGGACTTACTAGCCTTAGTTACATAATAAGCCTATACCTTGAGTTGAGTTCTATAGAGGTTATCTTATCTCAAACTTTGAGCTTTATGAAAATATGCTCTCATTAGTATAACCTATGCTGAAACTCATCGCATAAATCTATAACTAAAGGAGAGAGAAAGAATTTATGATACACCTTGAGGCTTGTTATTTGGTTAATATATCCTATGCATAATTCAAATAGTTGATCTTAAGATCCTCTAACTTAATGAAAAGGGGGAGAATAATGTGTTGAAGTTTCTTGAGTATCTCTTAGAAAACCTATTTTTGGAATTCACTAATGAGTTCTTATTGGCTTGTTCTTTAGAACTTCAATTTTGTGCCAATTCATTATTATATGTACCAAAATGTGCTTCTTTTTAAAGGAATAAAATCTTTAAAAGAGCTTTAAAAGAACCTTCAAAGCTTTGAATTTTATGTATACTCTAAGATATATCATAAATTGCATGAATTCATATTTTGGTACTTATGCCACAATATTTTTACACCATAAAAGAACTTTGCAATCATACTTAATATATTGCTCTTATACTCTGAAAATTAGTTAAATTGCTCTCATGTTGCTAAAATACTTAATATATTGGGCAAAAGATCTTAAATGAACAAGCTTTCATACTTATTATTGAAGAGAGGTCAGATTTCCATTCGTACTTTCCTTGAATATTATTTGTGGTACTTCTTGAATTAACTTAAGAAAGATTCCACCTACACTTGATTTGAAAACTATCCTTGGAATCACATTCGATGTGTTCTCCTCTGAAATTATCCTAATTGGCTCTGATCTATGCTCATTAATCTTTTTCTAACATTATTACCTTGAGTTATATGATTCATATTCTTGCAATAATTTGACATGCAAATCAGAGTACACTAAGAAAAAAGAATATTTGAGTATCATTTGTTGCTTTGTGCTTAATGTTTCATTACTTTGCAACCTTTTTGATGTTGTCAAAAAGGGGGAGAAATATTTGAGTATGAGTATATGCTCATAATGCTTTATGTTTTGAATTGAATACAAATCAGCTTAAATTGAAATATGTTGATTGTGTTAAGTTGATTAAATCTAAAGCATTATCATGAAGTATATTTTAAAGATATATATTTTCTACTTCAAACAACTTAGCTATGCATTACTTCTAGAACACAATATATTTTATATTGCATATACTCCAAGTTTTGTCATCATCAAAAAGGGGGAGACTGATGACCCAAAGATTGATTTAAAGATTGATTTTGATGATCACAAAACCTTGAAGTATAATTACTAATGTTTGTGTTGCAAGGAGAAAGATATTTATTTTGCAAGGAACATAGTAAGTTGGAAGAATACAAGAAGGCCTTCAAAAGCTCTCAAAAAAGTTGGAAGAAAGCTTCACTTCATTGGCCCAAGTTTCAAGTTCAAAGGATTCAAGTTGGAGGAGCAAATTTAAAGAAAAATTCAAAAGAATAGTCCTCGAGTCGACTCCGGAAAGTTTAGAGTCGACTCTGGCACTCTAGAGTTTCAAGAAACAGTGCTCGAGTCGACTCCGATACCCTACGAGTCGACTTCGACTGAGAACAAACAAAAAGACAGAGAGTTGATTTTCAGCGCTACAGTGATCTCGAGTCGACTCCAACTTCAGTGCTACAGTGCGGAGTCGACTCCCAGCTACAGTGCCGGCAGACTACTATTCACGAGTCGACTCTTATTTCAGCCGAGTCGACTCCTGCTTCAGCCGAGTCGACTCCTGCTTCAGCCGAGTCGACTCTAGCACGCTGGGAGGCATAACGGCTAGTTTTTTTCTTGATTCCAACGGCTCTATTTTTGTCTCTAACGGCTAGATTTTTGTTTCCACTCCCTCTAAAGCTATAAAATCAAGAGGAGAGCTAGGGAAGAGGGCATGGAAGTAGGAAAGAACATTTAGGAAAGAGATTTTAAAGAGATTACAAGGAAAATCTCCCATAAGCACAAAAGGGCCATCCAAAGCGAAATAGAGAGAAGAAGAGCATCCAAGTGAATCCCAAAGCTTCCTCTCCATCCGTGTGCTGCCTCAATGATCCTCTACCTCGTGCCAAATCAGAAGAGGGTCAAGTAAAGAAGAAGCCGAGTTCCTTCATCTTCAAAATTCGTTTGAGAGCTTCTCTTTACTCCATTTGTTTATATTTGCTATATTTGCTTAGTTAAGAAGTTTGTATTTGCTTTAAATTCTTAGTCTAATATCTTGTAACTTGATTCAATCAAGGGATTGAATCAAGAGGTTAAGGTTTGTTGGTGAGCCAAAGGAAAAACCAACGGTGTTAAGGTTTGTTGGTGAGCCAAAGGGAAAACCAACGTTTGTAAGGTTGTGGTTGGTGAGCCTTTGGGGAAAACCAACTGGGTTGATTGTGAACCCGGATAACAATCGTTGTAAGGTTGTGGTTGGTGAGCCTTTGGAAAAAACCAACTGGGTTGGATTGTGAGCCCGTTGAAAACAATCGGTAGGTTCTAGTCGGTGAGCCTGTGAAAACCGACCGAGTTCGTTGTGATCTCGCAAAACAACAAGTTGGGTTGTGAGCTTGTAAAACAACCGGCTGTAATCTGGAGGATTATAGTGAAATTCCCAAGAGGTCTTGGGGAGTGGATGTAGGTGCTGGGGTGCACCGAACCACTATATGTTTGTTGTGTTTGTGATGCTTTTTGTCATTGTCTAACTTGCTCACTTACTTACTTAGATAAATTGCTTGCTTAACTCTTATCCGCGCATCCTTTAGTTGCAAGCATATTCAATTTACTTAATCAAGTCTCATTCAATAAATCAAACTGTTGCTAAGTTTAAATTCCACTGTGCATCTATACAACTTAGCATAATTAATTGAAAAGTTTTAGAAGTAGTATAAAAGTTTTAAAAGACCCAATTCACCCCCCCTCTTGGGTTGTATCTACTGGGCCAACAAAGAGTTTAGAATATAGTTATCCCTTTAATAAGGCTCTTCTCTTCTTTGTCAAGATTGCTTCACTCTTCAAAGGTTGGTGGAGCTCTTAATGTCTCTTGGAATCTGCTCAACCACTTCCTTTTGCCTCTTTGAATGAAGCAATTGAATGAAGCTTGCCTTGCTAGGATTTTCTCTTAAATGCACTTGATGTCTTTTCCAAAGCTTGCTTCCTCTGATGAATACTCCCTCTTAAATACTTCTCCAACCTCCAAATAATCCTTCCTGACCGTTGGATTGAAGAAACTAGCCGTTGGGAGTCCAAAAAGCACTTCTGCACAACTAGTCGTTATGCTTCTGCCCGTGCTTGGGTCGACCCAAACTTTTCTTGGGTCGACCCAAACCACTGTTCATCAGACTTGGGTCAGCTCAAGCTTTTCTTGGGTCGACCCAACTTTCACTTGGGTCGACTCAACCTTTCCTTGGGTCGACCCTCTCAGAACCATAGAAACTTGCAATTCAGCCTTCCTTCACTTGGGTCGACTCAACATTTCTTTGGGTCGACTCAAGGTTCAGTTGGGTCGACTCAACTTCCACTTGGGTCGACCCTCTCAGGATTTCCAGAGAACCTTTTCTGTCATTGCCTTTGGGTCGACCCTCTCAGTATTTGGGTCGACTCAAGCTTGGGTCGACTCAACTTCCTCTTGGGTCGACCCTCTCAGTGGTTCCAGAGAACTGTTTTCTTGAGTCTTTGAGAGGCTTGAGGTTTGGGTCGACTCATGCTTTCCTTGGGTCAACCCAACTACTGTTCATCCGTGCCATTTTTGTAGAAGTGTGCCAGATGCTTTCTTGATGTGCCGGGTCGACCCAATCATCCTTGGGGTCGACTCAATCCACACTTTGCTGCAACTCAAGGTTAGATTCATCCAAATAAACAATGAAATGCATCTTTATCTTATTATACAAATATACTGAGAGTAATAGACTTATAAATGAAGTATCGAATATTTCTTCCTTACTCACTTATCTACTGGATTAATTGAGTTAATAGCATTAGCACTTCCATATGGCCTCAATGACTTTGTAAGTATCAAAATAACACTAGGATCCTCAATCTCCCCCTTTTTGATGATTACAAAACATTGAGTATAAGCAAATTGATATTCATGTGAGAAGTAAGGTTTAATGTATGAAAAATGCTTTTGGTGTAATGGTTTCAAATAGTCCAATTTAGAGAATGTATCAATGAACCAAAAGCTCCCCCTATCTTATCCAAGTAGAATGCCTAATGAATTTTAGCTTTGCTTCCCCTGCTTCCCCTTAAAGCAAGAGTTTCAAGCTATGTATCGAGGCAAGAAAAATCTCTATGATTATGTGCCAGATTCAGATTTTCTCTTTGTCAAATGTCTCCCCCTTAAGTGTATAATACATGTCTCCCCCTTAAGTATGCAATATATACCTTTTATATTTTCTCCCCTATTATATTTTCTCCCCTATACTGTTTTTCTTATAGAATTTGCTTCTAGTTTCTCCCTTATATTTTCTCCCCCTTTTTGTTATCATCAAAAAGAATGAATAACAATGAAATGGATAGCATTGTAATGACAATCACAAAGATCATAACTCAAGAGAAACATTGTCTATGCCAAAAGCACTATGTTTTAGAGAAGAAATACAAACTACCACAAAGAGCACATACAAAGTCTGGGAGATACTTTAAGAACATACTTCATGATAATGCTTTAGAGTTAATCAGCTTTAATATAATCAACATATTTCAATCTAAAGCTGATTTATATTCAATTCAAAACATAAAGCATTGTGAGCCAGAAGTGATCTCTAAATGTAGATTCCAAAGATAGTTTTCAAATCAAGTGTAGATGGAATCTTTTTCAAGTTATTTCAAAAAGTATCAAGAATAATATTCAAGAAAGCACGAATGAAAATCCAACACCCTTTTTTTAATATATTAAGTATATAGCAACATGAGAGCAATCTAATTAATTTTCAGAGTATAGTATATGAGCAGATAAAGATCAAAACTTATATATTCGAAAAATATAAGATTATGTTGAATCCTTAATTCTTAATAACTTCAAAGTTCTTTCATAATATAAAAGTATTGGGGCATAGATACCAAAACATGAATTTATGCAATGTAGGATACATAAAATTCAGGGCTTTGAAAGTTCTTTTAAAGCTCTCTTAAAGACTTTCTTTTACTCCTTTAGAGATCATAGCATCAAAATCAATTAAAATTGATTGGCTCAGGATTTGAAACACTAAAGTGCAAGCCAATAAGAGCTTATTCGTAGATTCCAAAGTAAATTTCCAATACTAAGACAAATGGAATTCTTTTCAAGTGATTTACCAATTAAGTACAGATGAAAAGCCAACTTTCAAAAAGATATTCAATAAATCACAAAGTCTAATACCAAAATATGCTTAAATTTGATATCAGTTTTAGATTAGTTGGACATTAAAAACATACTAAAAGTTCTTTGCCAAATTTACATAGAGTAACCTTTAATGATTTAGCTTTAAGAAAATTCATTTCTCTTTCATTTATGTAAGGCTCTTGATATTAATTCATGCTTTGTAAGTAAAGCGGTTAAATTTAGAAATTGACAAGAATGATTATGAATCAAACATAAAACATTCAAAGTATGCATCAAATGTAAGTGACTTTTGAAAAAGATGCAGAATGCAAGAAGATTGAATATTTAAGGCTTTCCCTCAAAAGATACATTCTTCTTTAAATATTCTTTTCTTTTATTGAATTTCAGATTTTAATGATAAGCATGAATGAACTGAAATTTTGTGATATAGAGTGATCTAGAGTTTTTCAAAATTTATAGCAATCACTCTTTTAAGTCTTTCAAGAACAAGTTATGCTTCCTCTTAACTTTTGAGAATATGCACTGAAATATTGATCTGAAAATAATTCTTTTGAAGCTCAAATTTCTTTCAAAAGCAATTACATTTTTTTTTCTTTATGAATCATTTGAGTGAGCTAAAATATTACTAGCCTTAAGATCATTCACTCTCCTCTAAAAATAGCTTTTCTCTTAATGATGGAAGCACTTTAATTATGTAGGAGAAAAGCATATAGAAAATCATTCAAGTATATATTTATAAAATTCAATTTCTTAGTCATGTTTTCTTAGCAATGTATACATGTAGCACAATAAATCTTTTTAATATCAAAACAAAATCATATGCTTAGAACTATTTGTTCGCAATCAAGATTATTGAAAAACACATCATTTAGACCAATTTCAGTATACTTATAAGATAGAAAAAGATATGTTTCATATGCGTATCGGAGCAAACAACCAAGGCATCAAAATTAATTCTATTTTCTTAAACCGTAGTTTTCATCTAGGAATCATATTGAGTTTATTCTCCAAAATCTTTTTTTTTAATTTCTTTCTTTAACCACTCAATGAACATTTTGATTATCTTCATTTGTTTTCGGTTTTACTTTTCTATGCTCTATATTCTATTTGCTCCCTATCCGGTGGAGTTGGAAGGGGCACGAGGTACTACCACTAGCCTTCCTCTTGTGCCGTCCCTAATATACCCTACACCGAATAGTTGGGTCAAATCGTGCCGGGTACTACCACTAGCCTCCCCATTGGCACCATCCCTATGATGAGCAATGTAGAAAGGTTAAACTTTTCTCTTTAAAAATGTTCACTCCAAACTCTTCCTATTATAGTTGATTATGGATTTTATCCCATCCAAAGGAATGGCCTCACATAATTCTTACAAATGTGCTGAATATATTATGCTTGTTTGCTTTACCTGAGATTGGAGTACTTACTTAGTTTTATTATCTTAACAGATTTTTATGAATCTTTTGATATCAATTAGATGTGATTCATTAGAATTAGTTTGATTATCTTTGCATATAAGCACAAAATGAGCATACAATTTGGCCTACAAGCTGCATGATATAGTAATACAGCTTCAAACAGTAAAATTACCTTCGCTCATTATTTTTAAGCTCTACAATATGGGGTCATAGATATACCTTTCTTCATGCCAAACTTCTGTAAAAATATTCTTGTGAACTTACTTTTGGCCAATGAAGATCCCTTTTCTTATTTGTCTTAGTTTGGAGTTCGAGAGGAAGATTAGTTCATCCATTTTACTCATTTCGAACTCACCCTGCATGAGCTTAGAAAAAAAAAACTTTACATAAAACTTCCATTAGTAGCACCACAAATAATGTCATCAATATATATTTGAGCAATTATGATATCAGAATTTTTCTTTTTGATACATAGTTGTTTATCACTATTACTTTCTATCAAAAAGTTTACTTAATCATTCATATCATGCTCTTGGTGCTTGTTCTAAATCAAATAGTATTTTATCATGTTTGTAATGAATATTTTCAAATATAGATGGTTATTTTTACATAAAATTTTAATAATATAACCACACAGAAGTTCATTCTAACATCATTTGACAAAACACAAGTCTCATAAAACAATCAAATGAAAGTGGTATCTTTGGCTTCTAATCATGCAAAGATTCATCAAGATCTATTTCATCTTTTCTGATTAATTCTTTTAGTAATCACAAATTCTTCTTATTAAGTGTGTTTCTGAAAAACTCAGTTTTGTTCCAAATATAAAAGTTTTCAGATCTTCAATAAGATTCATTTTTATTCCCTTTCAAAATGATTTAGTTTAACTTAACCAATTATCATCTTGTTCATTCTTCTTAATGTCTTTTAAATAGAAGCAAAAATGACAAACTATATTCTCAATAAAAGATCTAGTTTTAAATAAGAATAATATGAATTGACATTTCTACCAACTGGTATCTTTTCATTGAATATTCTATATGCATTGTTTAGAGAGTAATATCCAAAGAAACACTTGTTTTATCAGATTTGGCATATATTTCATTCTTGAGAACATAAACATGTATACACTGAAAAAAACATGAAGGTATGCACCATTTGATTTCTGTTTTTCATGAGTTCACATGGGATTTTCTTTCAAAAATAGATTTAATAGAAACCTTATAAATATGACAAGTTGTGATGATAACATTAATCAACTGCTATCACAAAGCATTGTCCTTACACAACAAAGGTTCTATTTTATATTTTTATTAACCCCTATATGTAATAGTATTCTTGGTGCAAAATAATTGTATTCAATACCGTTTTCTGTGCAAACCTTATTAACAAATTGG
Source organism: Phoenix dactylifera (assembly GCF_009389715.1). Lineage (NCBI taxonomy): Eukaryota > Viridiplantae > Streptophyta > Magnoliopsida > Arecales > Arecaceae > Phoenix > Phoenix dactylifera. The sequence continues at coordinate 24,744,941 of NC_052392.1, read as the reverse complement.
TTTTCAAAACTGTGCCATGATACTTTCACAGTTTGCAAACCTTTTTCATTTGAAACCTTTTGTAAGTTTGTGCCAAAGCAGAAAATATTTCAATTTAAGTGCCAAGAATAAAACCAATGTTAGCTTTGAAAAATCATCCATAATTACAAAGTCAAGAAGCTTATCTCCTAGGCTAACTATCCTAGAGATCCAAATAAGTTCTTATTGAGAATTTTCAAAGACTAAGAGGTGGAAACAATGTTTTCAGATTTCGAAATGATTCTAGTTTGTTTTTCTAGATGACATGCATAGCAACTTTGACCTTGTAGAAATTAATTTAAGTAAGCCAATGACAAGGTCTTTTGAGATTAAGTACATACTAGTATGAGTTGATTTTATATGCCAAAAGTGGTTTTTAATCTTGGTATTCATAGTGCATATATTTAAAGGCATACCAAGTATACATTCTCATGTCTATGATCAATAAAAGATAATACCATTGATAAAAACTCTCAATCAAGCATATAGAGAATTCATAGAGTTATTCTTAATAAATTGATTAATCATTTAGCAACTTATCCAGCAGTAAGTAAAGCATACTATAAAATGAAGTGATTTGATTATATTTTTAAAATATTACCTATATCACAAAATTGATTAATACCTGCAATTTATGTTTTAATTAGATACTAAGGCAAAGAGAATGATGAGATGCAAGGATTACTAATTCATTATTCTTTTTATTTCAATTACTTTTCTTAAGTATATTTTAAGTTTCATTCTTAATATATGTCTAGAGCACCTAATATCTAAAATAACATCTTTTGTTGGAGCCTTGAGTGCTAGACACACCTACAGAAAATATTCAGATTTTCAACTTAGGAACCCAAGCTCTTTTGGGTCCTTGTAGGTTAGCTATTATTGTTCCTTTGGAACCTGTTGCCCAGAGATGGTCACCCAAGAGGAGGGTGAATTGGGTGTTTTAAAACTTTTTGGCTAATTTAAAAAATAAAACACACAAATATATAAACTAAAGCAAAGATAAAAGGATAAGAAGAGACAACCACAAACACACGATTTTATAGTGGTTCGGAGCCTTCACCACTCCTACATCCACTCCCCAAAGCGCCTTGGGAATTTTCACTATAATCCAAGATTACAGTACGGTAGTTTTGCGAGTTCACTACCCAACTCGTTGTTTTACACCGGGCTCACAACAAACCCAAAACTCCCAATTTCTCTTAGGCTTGGGACGCCTTTCCCTTGTTCCAAGTCCCTTGACTTGAACAAGCACCACAATCAAAGAGTTTACAAAAGAGAATAAAAGCTCTAAAGCAAATATATCAATTATGAACAATTTAACCCGGAAGAATCTTTTTGCCGTTGGAAGCGTGGAGATGTTGATTCTTCCGATGTGGAGCGCGTGGGATCGAGTGTGAGCTTTGAATCCCGAGCCACGAGCGTGATTGAGCTTGAAATCACAAGGGAAGCTTGAATGCACTTGATTTCTTCACTTGAATGCTCTCACTCCCTTGAACTTTTCTCTCTTAAATGATTTTGCTTTTGGGTTGGTGAAGAGTTGTTGAGAAGCACTTAAGAGCTCCCTTTTATAGCCCAAAAAGCAAATATAGCCGTTAGAGATAAAGTAGAGAAGATTTGAAATTCAAATCAAACCTGAAAAGCTGTCAGTCGCGTCCCAGGCGCTCCGGGGACGTCTCCGCTACAACGAGAGACGTCTCGCCTACAGGATTTTACTTTTTACTTTATCTGGGGTCGACTCGGCACTTTACGGGGACGTCTCGGCTTGTCTGCACTTTTTGAGTGGGGACGACTCCGCTGCCATGGGGACGACTCCGCTTCTTTGTCTCCGAAAAACTTGTCCTCTGGAATTCCCTGAGAGAGTCGACTCCGCTCTTTCAGGGGACGTCTCCGCTTGTCTGCACTTTATGCGTTGGGACGACTCCGCTTTCTCAGGGTCGACTCCGCTTCCTTATTACCAAAAAAACATTCTCTGGAAAACCCTGAGAGAGCCGTCTCCGCCATCTTGGGGACGACTCGGGAAGTCTCCTTTTTGCTTGCGGGGACGACTCCGCGTACAGCGGGGACGTCTCGCGCATGTCCCTTGAAAATCGTCTTTCTGCCGCCACTGAGAGAGTCGACTCCGCTACTGAGAGAGTCGACTCCGCTAACGCGGGGACGACTCGACAGGTGCCGGGGACGTCTCCAGGTGTGCCGGTTCTTCCTGTTTGTGCCAGAGACGTCTCTGAAACTATCAGGAGACGTCTCGGCTGTTCCTGAACTTTTTCTTTAGCTCAAAATATTTTTCAATAAATTCATAAAAATTATGGGAACTTGCCTAGACATTTCTTAGCAATATTCCTAATAAAACACATGAATTCCTCAATTAAATAGATAAGATATAATGGAATTTTACTCTAGTATTTTGTATTCATCAAAATCCATTAGGGGGTCAACAATCTCCCCCTTTTTGATGATGACAAAACACTGAGTATATGCAAAATTTGAAAATCAACATATACACAGTATTTGCTCAGATGTACAAGTATAAGGTTTTGATTAGAACTGGATACAATGTGCATTAATTCAGAATATTCAATTTTCAGTTCTTCCCTTATGCATAAAATTGATCTTTATAGCTCTTAAGTAAATTTAGCATATCAACTGAAATCGAATCAAGTTAAAATGAAATATTGATGCTAAATATAATTGAGAGCAAAATTTAGCAATTATCTCAAAGCCAATAAGTATGAATTTTAAATTTTGCATTTCATATTCAATAACCATATTCAAAATTCTACTCCCCCTTTCAATATTATTCCCCCTTCTTTCAATATTCCATTTTACTCCCTCTCCTCTCAATATTCCACTCCCCCTTTTTGTCATCAACAATGAAGGGGACAAATTACCTTAGGTGCTTAAAACTCAATTCATAGTAGAATTCATTCATTTTACTCCCCCTTTGATATTCAGGTTGTGCTCCCCCTGTTTCATATGCTTTGATAAGTTGTGCCAAATTTAAATACTTAATGTATGTTTTGAGATTCTTATGACACATCAAGAGGCACATTCATATTCACAGACACATGCACAAAATTGACAATGTACACATATTTTTCAAAAGAGATTGTATTCATGTATCATTGTGAACCTTTGAAGTCAGTACATAGTCAAAAAGAAGAAATCATTACAAGTATTGATTTCTAATACAAAAGTGTTTCAAAAAACCTAGGATTTACAAAAAGAAGATCCTACAAGATATCCATCATCGGCGACGTTGCTCATGGGGCTTACTAGTTGTACTTTGTGCATAAGCCTTACAAGCTGCATCTATGAATTGATAGAATCCATGAGGTCTTAAAGTGATCTCCCTGTGACTTGTGGAAACCTGCCACAAGTGCTTCAAACTCTAAGGTTGCCATCTCAATTCTGCCTCTAAGTTGGGCAACTAAGGTGCCACATTGCCATCTGGCTTTGTCAACTCTTTGAGGCTCTGGAAATGGCCTTCAAGCTGTCCTTGAGCTCTAATGATCTGCAGGTTTGGGTGGCACCCACACCAATTATTTCTTGTGTTGTAGCTTCAATTTGACTTCTAATATCCTTCATCTCTTGTAGAAGTCCTTCATGTGAAGCTCTGATGGGGGCCAACTCTGTGGAGATCATGGATCTCATCTCCTCCCTCATCTGCTGGCAAATGGCAGATGCTAAGTGTGCATCTGCTCCTCTGACAGGAAGGAGGGCCCACTGACTGGAGGAGGTGGTGGCATGGATGTGGGGTCCAGCTGAGCTGGAGGGAATATCAGGGATGTCCATGTGGCTAGGTGGAGGAGAGTGATGGTCAGACTCATGATGTGGGATCTCAGGCTCTATGGTTTGTGCTTTTCTTTTTGGAACCTTGACCCAAGACCCATCTATCTTTTGAAATTCCATTCTTCTCATTGTGCCCTCATTGTAATAGTCGGTGTTTCTCAAGGGCTTTGCAGGTTCATTTGTTGGAATGGGAACCTTAAAGTGTTTGAAAATCAAAGTAAAGATCATGCCATAGGGTATACTAAACCTAGCGTACCTATGACATGGGCAATGTAATTTAGCATGAGTCTAGGGAGGTTTAGAGGGATCCCTAGTAGGATATGATGCATCATAACTAAGTCTCGCTCCGAAACAAAATCGAAGCGACCAGTTTTAGGGAATAGGACCCGATTGACAATGCTTAAAAGAAGTCTCATTTCTGCATTTAGGTCCTGGGAGTAGACAACATCAAGAGGGCCGCAGTCCTCTCTTCCTAAAATTAAGTTTAGGGCTATTTCCCTTTGGGGATGTGAGGTGGAGCCTCTCCGTCCCTAGGGATTTGCAAAACAGTGGATAAGATGTCCTCATTAATTTCTACTAATGTCCTCGGACATGTGCAGTGAACCCTAAGTCCCCTAAAGCCATATCACTAAACATTTCTCTAACAAGGCCGGGGTAGGTCGAGGTATTTAGGGTGCAAAGGTGCTCCCACCCTTGGGCTCGAGTCTCTCTCCAATAGAGAACCCCTCATGATCTAAAAATGCAAAATCTATGTACCTACCGGTTGTGACTGTGCGATTTGCACAGGAAATCGCCGTGGTTGGCGGAGCAACCGGAGGAGAAGGCGCGGAGGGTTCTTCCCGCCGTTCCTCACCGTCGCCCGCTACTCTAGGTCGCCTCCCACGGGTCGTCCTAGCTTTCTTTGGTGCCATGGATGCTAGGGTTTGTGATTTAGGGCAAATGGAGGCTAGGATTTGAGGTGGAGAGCAAATGGAGGCTAGGGCTTTCCGTTTTGGTCGGGAATGAGGGAGAAAAGCTCGAGTCGGCTCGAGCGATTTCGACCTATTTAAAAAGCCCTCATTCGGTCCCCGAGACGTCTCCGCGACTAAGGCGAGACGTCTCCCCTGGGGGGACGTCTCTGCGATTTGCCAGAGACGTCTCCGGCACTGAAAAATTTCAGACTGAATTCTATCTTTTCCCAATTTTTGTTTAATCACCCTAATTAACATAATCTCTTTGATGCACTTAGAGTGAATTCATTTGTGATCCTCCCTTAATGATACATCCTATAATGATTTGATAATGATTTTAGATTATTAAATTGAAATGAGGAATGTTTGACCAAATTTCGAATACCCATGATATAGGCTCTGAAAATATCTCTATGAAGAGTCCAAGGGAGGGTACCATCCTCCGGAAAGTCAAACAGTTCGTCATTTAGTTTAGATGAAGTCATGTTTTTCACATATTGTTGCCTTGAGGTGGGTTACTAGTTCGAGTAGCAAAGTAAAGCAATACAAGTTCACTTCATTTGCTAGGATCATACAAGCTCAACGCATTCCTTAAGAAATTGAATCTATCTTTACAAAGGGGCTTTGTAAGATATCAGCTAATTGATTTTCAGTACATACATATTCAATCATCAACATCATTTTTCATCACATGATCCCTAATAAAATGATGCCTAATCTCTATATGCTTTGACTTAGAGTGTTGAACAGGATTTTTTGTTAAGTTGATTGCACTTGTATTGTCACACTTAATTGGTATATTGTCCATTTTAATACCGAAGTCTTCAAGTTGTTGCTTAATCCAAAGAACTTGGGCACAACAGCTTCCGGCTGCAATGTACTCAGCTTCAGCTGTGGACAAGACAACTGAATTTTGTTTCTTGCTAAACCAAGAAACCAAATTGGCACCCAAGAATTGACATGTGCCACTTGTACTTTTTTTGTCGAGTTTGCACCCGGCAAAATCAGCATCGGAATAAGCAGTTAGGTTTATGTCAGATTGTTTGGAATACCATAAGCCTACATTAGATGTCCCTACTAGATATCTAAAGATTCTTTTAACAGCTTGCAAGTGTGATTCCTTAGGACATGCTTGGTATCTAGCACACATACAAACACTGAATAATATATCTGGTCTACTAGCAGTAAGGTAAAGCAAAGAGCCTATCATACCTCTGTACAATTTGCAGTCTATACTTTTACCTTTTTCATCTTTGTCAAGCTTGCAGCTTGAGCCATGGGTGTGCTGATTTCCTTTGCATCCTTCATCTTGAATTTTTCCAGCATTTCCTTGATGTATTTGGACTGACTGATGAAGATGCCTTCCTCTGATTGTTTTATTTGTAGCCCAAGGAAGAAGTTGAGCTCACCCATCATGCTCATTTCAAATTCTCCTGCATAAGCTTGGCAAACTCTTGACAGAGACTATCATTAGTAGCACCAAAAATTATGTCATCCACATAAATTTGTACAAGCAATAAGTTATTTCCTTTTCTTTTAATAAAGAGGGTTTTGTCTACATTTCCTCTCTCAAATTTGTTCTCAATTAGGAAATTACTTAATCTTTCATACCATGCCTAGGAGCTTGCTTAAGTCCATACAATGCTTTATGCAATTTATACACATAATCTGGATGTAAGTGATTTTCAAAACCTGGAGGTTGTTCTACATACACTTCCTCCATTATATATCCATTTAAGAATGCACTTTTTACATCCATTTGATAGAGTTTAAATCCATGAAGCATGCATATGCTAAAAGTAGTCTAATAGCCTCTAACCTAGCAACAGGAGCAAAAGTTTCATCAAAATCTATTCCTTCCTCCTGATTAATCCTTTGGCCACTAACCTAGCTTTGTTTCTTATTACTATTCCTCTTCATCTAGTTTATTTCTATACACCCACTTGGTGCCTATAATTGAAACATTAGGGGGTCTTTTCATTAAAGTCCAAACTTCATTTCTTTCGAATTGGTTTAATTCCTCTTGCATAGCATTCATCCAATTATCATCTTTTTCAGCTTCTTCTAGTGATTTAGGCTCTATTTGTGAAACGAAGGCAAGATAATTACTAGTGTTTCTTAGGGAGGATCTAGTTCTTATACCTTGTGAGGTATCACAAGAATTAGATCCTTTGGATGACCATGTGCATACCTCCATTCCTTAGGAAGATCTTGATTTCTTGATGGAGGTTGATTTTCTTCATCTTGCTGATTTGTATCTTCTTTGATCTCATCCTCATGTTGTTTGTCTTGTATGGAGAATTCCTTGATTCGGTCTTCAAGTATACCTGCATCAACATCTTCTTCTTTTCTAGAAGAATCTCCATTAGTTTCATCAAAGACAACATGAATAGATTCTTCAACAACGAGAGTTCTCTTGTTAAAGACCCTGTATGCTCTACTAGATGAGGAATAACCTAAGAAGATCCCTCATCTGATTTAGCACTAAATTTACTGAGATTGTCCTTTCCATTGTTCAAAATAAAGCATCGACAACCGAAAACATGAAAATAACTTATATTTGGTTTCTTACCTTTCATCAATTCATACGGTGTTTTCTTTAAGATGGATCTAACCAAAGCACGATTTAAAATATAACATGAGGTATTTATTGCTTCAGCCCAAAAATACTTTGGTAGATCCGATTCGCACAACATGGTACGAGCCATATCTGCTAGTGTGCGATTCTTCCTTTCTACCACCCATTTTGTTGAGGTGTCCTAGGTGCCGAGAAATTATGATTGATACCATTTTCGTCACAAAACTTTTCAAAGTGTTGATTTTCAAACTCGGTACCATGATCACTCCTAATTGCTTATAGTTTAAGGTTAAGTTCATTTGAAATCCTATTATTGTGGAGTGATTGATTAAAACCCCTTTGATTTTGATGAGCTCAAAGCATTTGAGTATATCTTGTGATTACTAATGAATTCAATTGAGTGTTTCAGTGAAAATCCTGTCCAAGTGTCTCTAGATTTGGTTCATAGTATTTTGGATAAGTTAAGAAGTCTGCTGAACCAAAGTCTGAGACTCGAGTCGACTCCCGAGTATCACGAGTCGACTCCAAGCGTATCAAGTTCACTGGCACGAGCTCGAGTCGACTCCAGACTAGTACGAGTCGACTCCGACTGAGAACAGAAGAAAACAGAAAGCATTCGGTCTGAGATTCGAGTCGACTCCTGAACGCGAGTCGACTCCAATGTTCAACGAGTCGACTCCAGAAAGAAGAGTCGACTCCAAGAGACACAAAGAAAAGTCAGAGAGCGTTTTACTGCCTCTGAGATTCGAGTCGACTCCCAGACAGCTCGAGTCGACTCCAAGACAAGCTTCACGTCAAAAGGCAGAAGACCAACTTTCGGAAACTGAGAGCCGAGTCGACTCCAAGGAAGTTCGAGTCGACTCCAAGACTGGATGAGCCAAAAGACAGAGAATCGGGAGTTCGGGCTCTGAGATTCGAGTCGACTCCCAGGACAGTCGAGTCGACTCGAGTGGACAAAATTCAAAATTGGATCCACGGACTTCAGTGGATGAGCCGACTCCAAAATTGCCAGGTCAGCTCCAGAAGTTGGCGAGTCGACTCCGGGTCAAGACGAGTCGACTCCCAGTCAAGACGGCAACTTTAATTCAAATTTGGAACAGTTGCCGAGTCGACTCCGGAAAAGCTTGAGTCGACTCCTGCTACAGCCGAGTCGACTCCTGATCGCGCGAGTCGACTCCAACCCACCAACGGTCATATTGTCAGGCTGCGCAGAGTGTGCAGAACGGCCAGAAAAAGCAGTAACGGCTAGTTTCCGTGGGGGTTGGCTTAAATAGCCACAGAAGACTGTAGCAAGGCAGAGAACAGACATTCCACTCCAAGCATTCAAGTTTCAAGCTCTCCAAGTGCTCTTCAACGAAAAAAGGGAAGATCTGCATTTACTGCTCCAACAACTTCTTCCCAGCAATTCAAAGCTTCCTCCTCCTGCATTCAAGTCGACCACTCTTTCAAGAGGAGACCGGAGTTCCAGAAGCCATTCCTCTTCACTTAAAAGCGTTTGAGGGCTTCTAAACTCCTTTACTTATATTGTTTTAAATCTGCTTTTGAGAAGCTATTTTCTGTTTTCTTCTATTCTTGTATTTACTTGATTCAATCGGGGGATTGAATCAAGGGGATTAAGGTTGGTTGGTGAGCCAAGTTAAAACCAACGTGTGTAAGGGTTTGATTGTGAGCCCGGGAAAACAATCGGGGTTGGTTCTAGTCGGTGAGCCTGGGAAAACCGACCGAGTTCGTTGTGAGCTCGTAAAACAACAAGTTTGGTTGTGAGCTTGCAAAACAACCGGCTGTAATCCAAGGGGGTTATAGTGAAATTCCCAAGTGAGACTTGGGGAGTGGACGTAGGAGCAAGGGTTAGCTCCGAACCACTATAAAACTTGTGTTTGTAGTGCATTGTCTCTCATCTTCTTCCCCATTACTCACAGCACTTAGCTTTAATTAAATAACTTGCATAGTTTTTAATTAATCATCCACAAAGTTTTAATTATCAAATTATTTTAAAAACCCAATTCACCCCCCCTCTTGGGTTGTCTATCTGGGCAACAAGTGGTATCAGAGCCAAAAACTCTTCCACTCAAGAGTTAAAAGATCAAAATGACAACCCCATTTGGATCTTGTCACATTGAGGGTCAGTCCACCCAAAGACCCCCTTTCTTCAATGGATCCGACTACTCATACTGGAAGGCTAGGATGAGAATATTCATCCAAGCCCAAGACTATGAGATGTGGACCATTGTAGTAAATGGCCCATACATCCCATCCATATATAGATGGTGTTAAGGTACCCAAACTAGAAACGGATTGGGATGAACATGACATGAGGAAGGCACAATTAAACTCTAAAGCATGAATGTGTTTTATTGTGCCTTAGACCGTAATGAATTCAATAGGGTTTCAACTTGTAATTCAGCAAAAGAAATTTGGGACAGACTTGAAGTGACCCATGAGGGCACGAATCAAGTCAAGGAATCCAAAATAAACATCTTGGTTCATAAATATGAACTATTTAAAATGGATTCAAATGAAACAATCACATCATGTTCACTAGGTTTACTGATATTGTCAATGGCCTAAAAAGCCTTGGCAAGAACTATACTAACAGTGAGCTTGTCAGGAAAATCCTTCGGTGTCTACCAAGGTTGGGAAGCTAAAGTGACGGCAATCCAAGAAGCTAAGACTTGAACAAGCTACCACTTGAGGAGCTTCTTGGATCCCTATGACGCACGAGCTCACCATGAAACAACACAACGAGGAAGAGTCCTCCCATAAGAAAAAGGTAATAGCTTTAAAATCTACTTCTTCTAACAAGGACTTGTCTTGCAGCAGCAGCAGTGAAGAAGAAGAAGATGAGGAAGATGGTGGTGAGGCTCTTCTTGTGCGCAAGTTCAAGAATTCATCAACCACAAGAAGTCCTATCATCAAAGGAGAGGCCCTCAAATTCCTACCGCAAGGACAAAGGTAAGGAAAGGAAAATGAGGGGATTGGGTGTTACGAGTGCAAGAAGCCGGGTCACATAAGAGCAGAGTGCCCCTTACTGAAGAAGGGGAGTAAGTACAAGAAAAGAAGAAGCCTTGTCACCACCATCGGACTCCGACTCATCATCCTTCATCATCGATGAAGAACAAGAAGAGAAGGCCAATTTCTGTTCATGGCCAACGAAAACGAGGTAACTTCCGATACGCATTTGATTTTTCTTTGATGAACTTTATGATGCATTTAATGAATTAATGATTGAGTATAAGAATATAAATGTTAAAAAAAGAACTAAAAGTAACTAACAAACTTATATTCATAAGCATGATATTAATTAAGGATAAGGATAATCACCAAAGAAAATAGAACTTAAACAAGCAACCAACTTTTAACTCAAGAAGACTAACACCTTAACTAAAGATAATGAAAAACTAACTAAGGAATTTTCAGAACTTAAAAATATAAACAAACCTTAAAAGGATCTACAAAAAACTTAATGATCTAAAAGCAGAAAATCAAAACATGTAACTAAGAAAACCAAATAAAACATCTTAGTTGAAAATTTCACATATAGTTCTGAAAAATTAAACATGATCTTAAATAATCAACGAGGCAGTATTTAATAAAAGCGGGTTTAGGGTATAAACCAAGGAATAAACAAAAACTTCTTAGTAACTTCTTTGTTAAAGCTGGAAAACTAAAACTAAGAAAATAACTTGCTTTTGTTGTGGAATAGTAGGACATAAGCAATGCATGTGACTATAGGAAAAGGAAAACTAAAGAAATTAAAAGGGTATGGGTTCCAAAAGGAACCAACTTGACTAACCATGAAGGACCCAAGAAAACTTGGGTACCTAAGATGACATGATTGATTTGCTTGTGTAGGAGTGTCTTGCAGCCAAGGTCAACAAAACCGCTGGTATTTGGATAGTGGCTGCTCAAGGCACATGACGGGTGATAAAGACAATTTTTCACCCTTGAAGCTAAAGAGGGAGGTGTGACGTTTGGGACAACAACCAAGGTCATCATTGGTATTGGTAAAGTTCAAATCACCCTTCTACTTTTATAGATAATGTTAGATATGTTGATGGTCTTAAGCATAACTTGTTAAGCATTAGTCAATTATGTGATAAGGATATGATGTTATGTTTAAACCATCACTATGTATATATAACAAATCCTAATGATAATAGTTTAGTTTTTAAAGGAAGAACGTGGAAATGTATATGTTGTAGACCTAGAAGATCTTGCAAAACATAACCAATGTTAGTTGTAAATGAAACTAAAGAAATGATGCTAGTTGGTTATGGCACCGTAAGTTAGGTCATGCAAGCATGGACACAATAACTAAACTAGTTAAAAGAGACTCCGTGATAGGTTTGCCAAAATTAAAATTTGAAAAGAACAAAATATGTGAAGCATGTCAATTTGGCAAACAATCTAGGAACTCTTTTAAATCCATAAAATGTGTCTCTACTTCTAGGCCTCTAGAATTACTACACATGGACCTATTTGGTCCAACTAGAACAACAAGCCTAGGTGGAAATAAATATGGTCTAGTTATAGTAGATGATTACTCTAGGTACACATGGGTCATGTTTCTAGCACATAAGGATCAAGCATTTTCTGTTTAAGAAGTTCCATAAGGAAGTAACAAATGCTAGAGAGTCTTCAGTCATAGCCATTAGAAGTGACCATGGTACCGAATTCGAAAATCAATCATTTGATGAATTTTGTAGTAAAAAGGGGATAACCCATAATTTCTCAGCACCTAGGACACCACAACAAAATGGAGTTGTGGAAAGGAAAATAGAACACTAGAGGAAATGGCTAGAACTATGTTATGTGAAAGTAACCTCCCTAAGTACTTTTGGGGAGAAGCCATTAATACTTCTTGTCATATTAAATAGAGTTCTATTAAGACCCATTATAAAGAAAACACCTTATGAACTGTGGAAAAACAGAAAACCAAAGGTTAATTATTTTCATGTTTTTGGATGTAGGTGTTTTGTACATAATAATGGGAAAGATAATCTAGGGAAATTTGATAAATCTGATGAAGGAATATTCTTAGGTTATTCTACAACTAGTAAAGCCTATAGAGATCTTTAATAAAAGAACCTTAGTCATAGAAGAATCTATACATGTAGTATTTGATGACTCTAGTGACATCTTCTAGTAAGAAAGTTAATTTTGATGATGATGTTGAAATACTTGAGAAAAGATAGATGAGATGGGATTACAAGATGATAATCAAAAGTTGATTGAAGGAGAATCATCAAGCCAAGAGGCTATTGTGGATCATGGGCTAACAAAAGCTTGGAGGTATGCTCACGGGCATCCTAAGGAACTCATTCTAGATGATCCATCTCAACCGGTTAGGACTAGAGCTTCACTTAGAATCTTAAAAACCATCTAGCTTTTGTTTCACACTTTGAGCCCAAACATATAGAAGAAGCCGAAAATGATGTAAATTGGATAAATGCAATGCAAGAAGAACTAAACCAATTTACTAGAAACAAAGTGTGGGATCTAGTAGAGAGACCTTCTGAATATCCAATTATAGGTACAAAATGGATATATAAAAATAAGCTAGATGAAAATGGAATTGTTATAAGGAATAAGGCTAGACTAGTGGCAAAGGGTTATAATCAAGAAGAAGGTAGATTTTGATGAAACCTTTGCTCCCGTAGCTAGACTTGAGGCTATTAGACTATTATTAGCATATGCATGCTCTAAGGATTTCAAACTATTTCAAATGGATGTAAAAAGTGCATTTTTAAATGGGTATATTAATGAGGAGTGTATGTAGAACAACCTCCTGGTTTTGAAAATCATCAATACCCTAATCATGTGTATAAACTGAACAAAGCACTTTATGGATTAAAACAAGCACCTAGAGCATGGTATGAGAGACTTAGTAAATTCCTATTAGAACATGAATTCTCTAGGGGAAATGTAGATACAACATTATTTCTGAAAAAGAAAAATAAGGATATGTTATTAGTACAGATTTATGTTGATGATATCATTTTCGGTGCTACTAACAATCGCCTCTGCGAAGGTTTGCTGATTTGATGCAGAGTGAGTTTGAGATGAGCATGATGGGAGAGCTGAACTACTTCCTCGGGCTTCAAATCAAACAATCTGAAGGAGGCATCTTCATCAATCAAGCAAAATATATCAAGGAGATGCTCAAGAAGTTTGATATGGAGGAAACAAATCAATCAGCACCCCCATGAGCTCATCATGCAAATTAGCAAAGATGAATCAGGTAAATCTGTAGATCAAAAACTTTATAGAGGTATGATAGGTCTTTACTTGTATCTTACTGCAAGTAGACCTGATATTATGTTTAGTGTGTGCATGTGTGCTAGATATCAGGCTAATCCTAAAGAATCACACCTAGCTGCAGTTAAGAGAATTTTTAAATACTTAATAGGAACTAAGAACATAGGGTATGGTACTCTAAAGAATCTAGCCTAAACTTAATAGGGTACACAGATTCAGACTTCGCTGGATGTAAGCTTGATAGAAAAAGTACCAGCGGGTCTGTCAATTTCTAGGAGAAAACCTAATCTCATGGTTTAGCAAGAAACAAAACTCGGTTGCATTATCCACTGCAGAAGCTGAATATGTGCAGCCGGGAGTTGTTGTGCTCAAATCTTATGGATTAAACAACAATTAGAAGATTATGGCATTAAACAAGATAAAATCCCCATTAATTGTGATAACACAAGTGCCATAAATCTAACTAAAAATCCAATTCAACATTCAAGAACTAAACACATTGAGATAAGACATCACTTCATAAGAGATCATGTATTGAATGGTGATGTGTCACTCCAATTTGTGTACTGATAATCAATTAGCAGATATTTTTACAAAACCCCTAAGTGAAGAGAGGTTTAGTGCTTAGAGGGGATTAGGAGTGATTGATCCATCCTAGTGGGAGTTTCCACTAGATTAATTGATTTTGATGATTAGAATGAGGTTAAAATAGAGTTTTATTCAATGATCATCAAATCAGATCCCAATTAGGTGATTTTCCCTCATTTGGCACGGTTATAGCATGACTTTTAGGTGCGTGCCAAGGTTAGAGACGACTCGAGTAAGTTTCAGAGCCGGCTCCTAAGGGGGAGTCGACTCGCACATTTGCGGGAGTCGACTCGCAAAGATGGCAGCTGAGGGGGAAATATACAGGCGCATAAGGTGAGTCGACTCGCGCATATTCTGGAGTCGACTCGAGGTCGAGTCGACTCGCGACTCAGGGGAGTCGACTCGCAGTCGGGATCCGACTTTTTAACCCTAGGTTTGTCGTTTCGCAAACACTTTTCCTCAAGCCGCCACTGTTCAAAAAGCCCTAGAGCCGACTCCTAGGTCATCCCCGATCGTCTCCAACCCTTTTCGTCGATTTTCACCGGTTCTTAGTTTCGTCCGTTCCTAGGTCTTCCGGTCCGTCCCGAGCTTCCTCTGTCGACCTTCTTCGTTCTCCATAGGTTTTTTCATCTCGTTTAGGTCAAGATGCCTCGTAAGAGTGTTAGGAAAGAGGTCCCGTCCCGAGGCCGGTCCCGAGCGGCGCTCCAAGGCGCGGCACGATCCCGCGAGGCAACCACCTCCGGCTCGTTCCCCGCCTAGGGTGGTTCGCGTTAGGAGCCGTTGGCCGGGAAGGCTCGTCACCACGGGAGGTATGTCGATTTCGACTATCTCTCCCGGGAAGGGTTCACCATAGGCGATAGGCTTAGAGCCCAGGGCTTAGAGTACTTCCTCATTGGACCTTCCCACATATCCTGGCCTAGTTAAGAGTTTTACGTACCGTCCATCGGGGAGATGGAGGTATCGAGGGCACAGTAGCCGGTGTCCCGTTGTGTCACGAGGACTCATTGCCCATCCTCCACCTTCCATAGTAGGGGTGGCTCCCGCACACCTGAGGATAGAGTTGAGGCCCTTACGGTCGTCTTAGGGCATCCACCTCAGTCCCCCTAGAGAGGTATCTGCTAGCTCACTTCCTATTGAAGTGAGAATCCTTTTGAGCATTCTGTCCAGGTCTCTTCCCTAAGACAGGAGATTTGATTTTGTAAATGAGAGGGACCTAGCTATTATGTCTTACATTCTTCAGGACACCCCGGTCAACTTCCCCAAACTCATTATAGGTATATGTGTGAGCCCCTAGATAGACCTAGGCTCACCCTCCCTCCCATACGGCATGATTTTTACTCTTCTCTTTAGGGAGTACGAGATTCCCATTCCTGAGAGGGAACCCTCTCGTGCATTGCGATGGACTGATCGCTTGGTACGGGGACCATGCACAGGATGGGATTTCGGAAGAGAGAAGGGATCTGGGTTAGGAAGTCCATCTCACCGCTCAGACCACCAGACCTCACCCAGTCCTGAGCCAGATTCAGACTACCCAGACCTTCCAGACCATCCAGACCTTCCATCCACTCCTCCTGCTCCTACCACCTCTGCCGGACCTTCCTCCTCGCACCACCATCTATGGAGGTCCGTATTGATCCAGAGCAGCTCCGGGAGCTGCGACAGGAGATAGTCCGAGATGAGGGATGAGCTGCTTCGAGCTCCGAGGTGCGTGCCTGCTCCCACTCCTGCACCCTCCATCTCAGTTGGTCCCTTCCTTGACAGCCGTGACTGACATGACGGCTGAGTACGGCAAGAGATATATAATATGAGGGTTTGGTCCAGGCCCAGTTCCGCAACATGAGTGAGGTCACGAGCTCCACTCGACAGATGCGAGAGGAGATAGGTCGTGACATGCACACCACCACCGAGGGGGCCGAGCGTTGGCGAATGTACTCATCGACAAGCTGGACGCACTTCAGACATCGGTGACTGGGCTTCAGGCGTCGGTGACTGAGCTCTCCACTACACAGCAGAGCCACCACGTCTATCATCACACAGCTTGGCCATGTCACAGAGCAGTCACCCTCCTCATGGAGCGAGCCGATTGGAGGAGGAGCACATCCTCGAGAGGGGAGATGCATCCTCGAGAGGAGGAGCCGCATCCTCGAGAGGAGCCACATCCTCGAGAGGGGAGCTACATCCTCGAGGAGGACATAGACGATTTTGAGTTGTGTTTTGTTTCTTTTGTATTGTTCTTACTTTACTTATTGTATGCTCAATGTATTACATTCATATCAATACAATGAGTAGACATCTTATCTTCATTCTGTGCCATTTGATGATTGTTGTGCCATTGATTGTGTGTGATTACCTCCTTTTTGATATGATGACAAAAAGGGGGAGAAATATGTATAAATATGTAAAAGGGGAGAATATGTATAAAATTTGTAAATAAAAAGATAAACTCAATGAAACACACAAATTTGTTCTAAGTGGATTCGGTACCTCGAGGCTCATTATCTCTCTTTTGGGGCTCCTAATGGAGTAATCTCCAGAATCTATTCAAGGATATTCGGAGATTAGCTGAATCCTACTCAAGAACAAATTGACAGATTTTCCCTCTAAAAAGATAAAATTCAGTCAAAAACTTCAAAGCATTAAAGGAAATTCAGAAATCAAAACATGTTGAATGCATATGTTGAGGGGGAGAATCTGAATTTTAATCAAGCTAAATCATTAATGACATATAAGCCAAACAATTGATTGCATAATATGAAGGCTTATATAATTCCAAATGAAAGGGGGAGCTTTAACTCCGAAATTTAATGTTTCACTCCTTTCAAACTTGGATAAATTAAATTATCAGACATTTGAATTCATTTATGGATTTTATTTCATTATTTATTGAGCAATCATTTTACATATACTCAAAGTTTTGTCATCATCAAAAAGGGGGAGATTGTGGAGTGATTGATTAAAACCCCATTTGATTTTCATGAGCTCAAAGCATTTGAGTATATCTTGTATTACTAATGAATTCAATTGAGTGTTTCAGTGAAAATCCTGTCAAGTGTCTCTAGATTGGTTCATAGTATTTTGGATAAGTTAAGAAGTCTGCTGAACCAAAGTCTGAGACTCGAGTCGACTCCCGAGTATCACGAGTCGACTCCAAGCGTACAAGTCACTGGCACGAGCTCGAGTCGACTCCTGGTCAGTAAGAGTCGACTCCGACTGAAAACAGAAGAAAACAGAGAGCAGTTCTCAGATTCGAGTCGACTCCAGTGCGCGAGTCGACTCCAATGTTCAGGTCGACTCCAGAAAGCAAGAGTCGACTCCAGAAGAACAAAGAAAAGTCAGAGAGCGTTTTCGCCTCTGAGATTCGAGTCGACTCCCAGACAGCTCGAGTCGACTCCAAGACAAGCTTCACGTCAAAAGGCAGAAGACCAACTTTCGGAAACTGAGAGCCGAGTCGACTCCAAGGAAGTTCGAGTCGACTCCAAGACTGGATGAGCCAAAAGACAGAGAATCGGGAGTTCGGGCTCTGAGATTCGAGTCGACTCCAGGACAGTCGAGTCGACTCGAGAGGGCAAAATTCAAAATTGGATCCACGGACTACAGAGGATGAGCCGACTCCAAAATTGCCAGGTCAGCTCCAGAAGTTGGCGAGTCGACTCCGGGCAAGACGAGTCGACTCCCAGTCGACGGCAACTTTAATTCAAATTGGAACAGTTGCCGAGTCGACTCCGGAAAAGCTCGAGTCGACTCCTGCTACAGCCGAGTCGACTCCTGATCGCGCGAGTCGACTCCAACCCACCAACGGTCACATTGTCAGGCTGCGCAGAGTGTGCAGAACGGCAGAAAAAGCAGAGTAACGGCTAGTTTCCGTGGGGGTTGGCTTAAATAGCCATAGAAGACTGTAGCAAGGCAGAGAATAGACATTCCACTCCAAGCATTCAAGTTTCAAGCTCTCCAAGTGCTCTTCAACGAGAAAAAGGGAAGATCTGCATTTACTGCTCAACAACTTCTTCCCAGCAATTCAAAGCTTCTCCTCCTGCATTCAAGTCGGCCACTTCAAGAGGAGACCGGAGTTCAGAAGCCATACCTCTTCACCAGTTAAAAGCGTTTGAGGGCTTCTAAACTCCTTTACGTTTATATTGTTTAATCTGCTTTTGAGAAGCTATTTTCTGTTTTCTTCTATTTCTTGTATTTACTTGATTCAATCGGGGGATTGAATCAAGGGGATTAAGGTTGGTTGGTGAGCCAAGTTAAAACCAACGTGTGTAAGGGTTTGATTGTGAGCCCGGGAAAACAATCGGGGTTGGTTCTAGTCGGTGAGCCTGGGAAAACCGACCGAGTTCGTTGTGAGCTCGTAAAACAACAAGTTTGGTTGTGAGCTTGCAAAACAACCGACTGTAATCCAAGGGGGTTATAGTGAAATTCCCAAGTGAGACTTGGGGAGTGGACGTAGGAGCAAGGGTTAGCTCCGAACCACTATAAAACTTTGTGTTTGTAGTGCACTGTCTCTCATCTTCTTCCCCCGCATTACTCACAGCATTTAGCTTTAATTAGATAACTTGCTATAGTTTAACTAATCATCCACAAAGTTTTAATTAGTCAAATTATTTTAAAAACCCAATTCACCCCCCCCCCCCTCTTGGGTTGTCTATCTGGGCAACAATTATGAAACTTGATAAAAGCGGAAAAGGACTCATCTTTGTGTGCAAGAAATGAAACCCATGTAAAGCGTGAAAAATCATCAACAATGATAAGACCAAATTTCTTACCCCTAGACTAGCAGTTCTAGTGGGTCCAAACAAATCCATGTGAATTAGTTCTAAGGGTTTTGATGTTGAGACTATGTTCTTAGACTTAAAAGAACTTCTTGTTTGTTTCCCTAATTGACATGCCGCACAAATTTTATTCTTTTCAAAGTCTATTTTCGGTAGTCCTTTGACTAGATCTTTTGTAATTAATTTAGAGATTAAATCCATGCTAGCATGCCCTAACCTACGATGCCATAACCAACCAGTCTCACTGACTTTGGGATTCATAGCTACAAGACATTGGCCATCCTTCATGGTGAGATCATCAAGATCTACCATGTAAACATTTCCATGCCTATGTCCTGTGAGTATGACCTCATTGTCAAATGGACTACTAATTATGCATAGTGATGATTCAAATGATACTTTAAATCCCTTGTCACAAAATTGACTTATACTTAACAAATTATGTTTTAGTCCATTAACCAACAATACATTATCAATAAATGAGGAGGGTGATATGGAGATTTTACCAACACCAATAATTCGGCCATTAGCATTGTCTCCAAATGTGACTAACCCTCCTTCTTTTGATTCCAAGGTGACGAAGAGACTCTTGTCACCGGTCATATGCCTTGAGCAGCCACTATCAAGGTACCACATTCTCCTTTTATTCCCGGCTGCAAGGCATACCTGCAAAATGATCATGTGAAGCTCTTAGGTACCCAAGTTTTCTTGGGTCCTTCGTGGTTAGTGTAGTTGGTTCCCTTAGGCACCCATATTTTAGTTATGTTTTTTGCTTTTACAAATGTACTCTTGTTAGTTTGGATTTTTCTTTGAATACAAGAGTAGGCTTTATGTCCAATCTTTCCACAAAGAAAGCATGTTGGTTTTTCAGTTTTTACATCTTTTGCTTTTACAAAGAAATTCTTTAGATACTTTTGTTGCTTATTAGTTTTATATCCTAATCCGGCTTTATTGAAAACAGCTCTTTGATTTGAAAGAATAAGATTTAATTTTTCAGAGCTTTGTGTGAATTTTTCAACAATTGGCTTGTACTTATGTACCTCATTCTTAAGATTCACATTTTCTTTAACTAGTTCTTCCATATCCTTTTTAAGAGATTCAACAGTTTGCACAAGTGAGGTATTATTATTGAGTAGGGAATTTACTTTTAGATTTAATTCCTTGATTAGTGTTTTTGCCTTTTCATTTTCAGTGCTAAGCCTTGAATTTTCGATTTCTAGGTTAGTAGTGTTCATATTTTTGACGCTCTCCTTTTCAATTAATAGGTTTTCAATGTTTTCCTTTAGTTTTTGATTGGAGGCTTTTAATTCTTTATTCTTTGCTCCCAACATACTACAATCACCCATAAGTTCTTGAAAAGCATCATATAATTCTTCTAAAGTAAAATTTATAGTTGGGTTTTGACATACCTCGTCGTCTTCAAACGCCATGAAGCATAGATTGGCGGTCTCTTCCTTCTCTTCCTCGGAGGATGATGTGTCACTATCATCCCATGTTGCCTTCAATGCCTTCTTCTTCTTCTTTCCAAAATGCTTCTTTTGTTGAGGGCATTCGGAACGAATATGTCCCGATCTCTTGCAGTCATAGCATACGATTGGGTCTCTTTCTTTTTCCTTTTCTTTCTCCCAATCATTTCTCCCTCCAAATTTCCTTCTTGGGAATGGTTTCTTTCTTCTCATGAATTTTTTAAATTTCCTTACTATCAAACCCAAGTCCTCATCTTGACTTTCTTCTTCACTCTCACTGCTCTCTTCTTCACATACACTTGAGGTGGCCTTGAGTGCGATTGTCTTTTTCTTTGGCAGCTCTTCCTCATGCTGCTTCATCGTGAGCTCATGCGTCATTAATGAGCCCAAGAGTTGTTCTAGCCCCAAGGTGTTGAGGTCTTTGGCTTCTACAATCGCCGTGACCTTTGCTTCCCATACTTTTGGCAGTGACCTGAGAATTTTACTCACAAGTTCGGGGTTAGTGTAAGATTTGCCCAAGCTTTTTAGGCCATTAATAATTTCGGTAAAACGTGTAAACATGCATGTGATGGTTTCATTAGGTTCCATCTTAAACAGTTCATACTTGTGAACTAGAATGTTCACTTTGGACTCTTTGACTTGATTTGTACCCTCGTGGGTAACTTCAAGCCTATCCCATATTTCCTTAGCGGAAGTACATGTGGAGACTCTATTAAACTCATTTACATCTAAGGAACAAAATAATGAGTTCATGGCTCTAGAATTGAGTTGAGCCATCCTATCATCATTCTCATCTCAATCCTCCTCAGGTTTGGGAACTCGAATGCCATTGACCACATGTGATGGTTCTTGTGGTCCCTTGACTATAACCCTCCACAAGGCATAGTCCTGTGCTTGAATGAAGATTCTCATTCTAGTCTTCCAATAGGTATAATTTGTCCCATTGAAGAGTGGAGGTCTATTGGTTGCTTGCCCCTCGGCAGGAACATTGTTAAAGGGTGTTGCCATCTAGATCTTTGGCTAAGACGGTTAGGTCTTTCAAGGAATATAAGAGCACCCGCTCTGATACCACTTGTTGCCCAGAGATGGTCACCCAAGAGGGGGGTGAATTGGGTGTTTTAAAACTTTTTGGCTAATTTAAAAAATAAAATACACAAATATATAAACTAAAGCAAAGATAAAAGGATAAGAAGAGACAACCACAAACACACGATTTTATAGTGGTTCGGAGCCTTCACCGCTCCTACATCCACTCCCCAAAGCGCCTTTGGGAATTTCCACTATAATCCAAGATTACAGTACGGTAGTTTTGCGAGTTCACTACCCAACTCGTTGTTTTACACCGGGCTCACAACAAACCCAAAACCCCCAATTTCTCTTAGGCTTGGGACGCCTTTCCCTTGTTCCAAGTCTCTTGACTTGAACAAGCACCACAATCAAAGAGTTTACAAAAGAGAATAAAAGCTCTAAAAGCAAATATATCAATTATGAACAATTTAACCCGGAAGAATCTTTTTGCCGTTGGAAGCGTGGGAGATGTTGATTCTTCCGATGTGGAGCGCGTGGGATCGAGTGTGAGCTTTGAATCCCGAGCGCACGAGCGTGATTGAGCTTGAAATCACAAGGGAAGCTTGAATGCACTTGATTTCTTCACTTGAATGCTCTCACTCCTTGAACTTTTCTCTCTTGAATGATTTTGCTTTTGGGTTGGTGAAGAGTTGTTGAGAAGCACTTAAGAGCTCCCTTTTATAGCCCAAAAAGCAAATATAGCCGTTAGAGATAAAGTAGAGAAGATTTGAAATTCAAATCAAACCTGAAAAGCTGTCAGTCGCGTCCCAGGCGCTCCGGGGACGTCTCCGCTACAACGAGAGACGTCTCGCCTACAGGATTTTACTTTTTACTTTATCTGGGGTCGACTCGGCACTTTACGGGGACGTCTCGGCTTGTCTGCACTTTTTGAGTGGGGACGACTCCGCTGCCATGGGGACGACTCCGCTTCTTTGTCTCCGAAAAACTTGTCCTCTAGAATTCCCTGAGAGAGTCGACTCCGCTCTTTCAGGGGACGTCTCCGCTTGTCTGCACTTTATGCGTTGGGACGACTCCGCTTTCTCAGGGTCGACTCCGCTTCCTTATTACCAAAAAAATATTCTCTGGAAAACCCTGAGAGAGCCGTCTCCGCCATCTTGGGGACGACTCGGGAAGTCTCCTTTTTGCTTGCGGGGACGACTCCGCGTACAGCGGGGACGTCTCGCGCATGTCCCTTGAAAATCGTCTTTCTGCCGCCACTGAGAGAGTCGACTCCGCTACTGAGAGAGTCGACTCCGCTAACGCGGGGACGACTCGACAGGTGCCGGGGACGTCTCCAGGTGTGCCGGTTCTTCCTGTTTGTGCCAGAGACGTCTCTGAAACTATCAGGAGACGTCTCGGCTGTCCCTGAACTTTTTCTTTAGCTCAAAATATTTTTCAATAAATTCATAAAAATTATGGGAACTTGCCTAGACATTTCTTAGCAATATTCCTAATAAAACACATGAATTCCTCAATTAAATAGATAAGATATAATGGAATTTTACTCTAGTGTTTTGTATTCATCAAAACCCATTAGGGGGTCAACAGAACCCATATTTTCTTAGCTATTTTGTCCATAGGCTTGCAGATTTTAGGATTATAAGAAATGTATTTCTGCATACTCTTATTAAATTTAACAAACATCGATTTAATATAAGTAGATGATGGATTTTTAATTTTCTGTTTTTGTTCATTAGGTTCATCAGATAAATTAGAATCCGTTTTATGATAGATAGTGGAGGATGTAACACATATGTCATTAAGGAATTTTTGTGTGTACCAAGATTGATATCCTAATCCAGCCTTTTCAAATTTAGCTCTTTGATTATTTATCATTAAGTTCAGTTTTTCAGAGCTGATAGTAAATTTTTCAACTATAGGCTTAAATTTGTTAACTTCTTTAGTTAGCCTTTCATTGTCTTCTGAAAGTAATTTATTATTTTTCTGAGTTATATCATAGCTTTCAGCAAGAGATAGATTTTTCTGATTTAGCTTTTTATTCTTTAAACTAAGCTTCTTATATTCTAAGTATAGATCAGAAAAAGCATCATGAAGTTCATCAAATGTAGAATCAGATTGAGTTTCAGCATGTACTTTATCTTGGAATGAGAAATCACTTTGTGTTCCAATACATACCTTATCTTCATGTGCCATAAAGCAAGGATTTTTAATTTCAGTTTGCTGCTCTTCTTCTTCAGAGCTAGTTTCAGATTCACTAAAAATGTTAGTGCATTCATATTTACCTTCAAGCATATTCCAGATTTCCTTAGCAGTTATGCAAAAAGATATGCTATTAAGTTCACTATCATCTAATGCACAATATAGAATATTCATGGCTTTTGCATTTTGCTGAGCCATTTTCTTATCATGATTAGTGTTTGTGTGTAGCCCGTTGACTATGATACTCCATAAATCATAGTCATGTGCTTGAATAAAAATGCGCATGCGTGCTTTCCAATGTGTGTAGTTTATGCCATTAAATAGTGGAGGTCGATCAATTAACTGTCCCTCTCCTAGAAACTGTCTATTTGAATTGTCATGATCTTTGGCTCTTTGATGGTTAGGTCAAAATCAAAAAAGGCAAGGAATTATAGAGCACCTGCTCTGATACCACTTGTTGCCCAAGGTGACAAGCCAAGAGGGGGGGTGAATTGGTTTTTCTAACTTTTTGATTCCTTAATCGAGTTAATTGATGAGTAAGTAATTGTAGTAAAGTAAGACAAAACACAATGCAAACACACAAGAAATATAGTGGTTCGGTGCTCTCCTAAGCACCTACGTCCACTCCCCAAGCGACCCCTTGGAAATTCACTATAATCCCGCGGATTACAGTTGGATTGTTTTCCGGGCTCACAATCCAAAAATCTTTACACTTTTGTTTTCCGGGATCACCAAAAACCTATGTTGGTTTTACGGGCTCACCAACGAACCTTCACAATTGGTTTTACGGGTTCACCAACAACCTACGTTGGTTTTACGGGCTTACCAACAACCTACGTTGGTTTTACGGATTTACCAACAACCTATGTTGGTTTTACGGGCTTACCAACAACCTACGTTGGTTTTACGGGCTTACCAACAACCTACAATGTTGGTTTTACGGGCTTACCAACAAACCTTACAACAAGAATAAATAACAAGGAACTAAAGCTCCTAAATGAGCAAATAAAACAATTATGAGCTACAAAGAGGAGTTTAGAATATAGTTATCCCTTTAATAAGGCTCTTCTCTTCTTTGTCAAGATTGCTTCACTCTTCAAAGGTTGGTGGAGCTCTTAATGTCTCTTGGAATCTGCTCAACCACTTCCTTTTGGCTCTTTGAATGAAGCAATTGAATGAAGCTTGCCTTGCTAGGGTTTTCTCTTGAATGCACTTGATGTCTTTTCCAAAGCTTGCTTCCTCTGATGAATACTCCTCTTAAATACTTCTCCAACCTCCAAATAATCCTTCCTGACCGTTGGATTGAAGAAACTAGCCGTTTATAGCCGTTGGGAGTCCAAAAAGCACTTCTGCACAACTAGCCGTTATGCTTCTGCCCGCTGCTTGGGTCGACCCAAACTTTTCTTGGGTCGATCCAAACCACTGTTCATCAGACTTGGGTCAGCTCAAGCTTTTTTTGGGTCGACCCAACTTTCACTTTGTGGGAGTGATTGATTAAAACCCTATTTGATTTTGATGAGCTCAAAGCATTTGAGTATATCTCTTGTTTACTAATGAATTCAATTAGTGTTTCAGTGAAAATCTTGTCTAAGTGTCTCTAGACTTGGTTCATAATATTTTGGATAAGTTAAGAAGTCAGTTTGAACCAAAGTCTGAGACTCGAGTCGACTCCAGAGTATTACGAGTCGACTCCAAGCGTATCAATCACTGGCACGGGCTCGAGTCGACTCCGACATTACGAGTCGACTCCGACTGAGAACAGACAGACGAACAGAAAGCATCAACTCAAAACTGTCAGCGAGTCGACTCCTGAAGTGCGCGAGTCGACTCCGATGTTTACCGAGTCGACTCCGGAGTAGTATGAGTCGACTCCAAGGAGTTACACAGGCAGAAAAGTCAGAGAGCGGTTTTCTGAGATTCGAGTCGACTCCTGTGGAACGCGAGTCGACTCCGATGGTTGGCAGGTCGACTCCAAAGAAATGAGAGTCGACTCTCAGAGGACAACAAGGAAAAGTCAGAGAACGTTTTTCGGACTCTGAGATTCGAGTCGACTCCCGCAATACGAGTCGACTCCGAGACACCGCGACCCCAAAGAAGACAGAAGACCAATTGCTGTGTCTGAGAGCCGAGTCGACTCCCAGACAGCTCGAGTCGACTCCAAGGCAGCGCTACACCAAAAGGCAGAAGACTAAGTTTCGGAAACTGAGAGCCGAGTCGACTCCGGAGAAGTTCGAGTCGACTCCAAGACTGGACGAGCCAAAAGACAGAAGATCGGAGTTCGGGCTCTGAGCGCCGAGTCGACTCCCAGGATCGAGTCGACTCGAGTGGCCAAGTTGAAAATTGGCTCCGTGGACTTCATGGGATGAGCCGACTCCGAAAATGCCAAGTCAGCTCCAGAAGTGGCGAGTCGACTCCGGGTCAAGACGAGTCGACTCCCAGTCGAAGAGGCTACTTTAATTCAAATCCGGAACAGTTGCCGAGTCGACTCCAGAAAAGCATGAGTCGACTCCCGCTACAGCCGAGTCGACTCCTGATCGCGCGAGTCGACTCCAACCCACCAACGGACATATTGTCAGGTGAGTGTGCAGAACGGGCAGAAAAAGGTCTCTAACGGCTAGTTTCCGTGGGGGTGGCTTAAATAGCCACAGAGGACTGTAGCAAGGCAGAGAACAACTATTCCACTCAAAGTAATCAAGCTTTCAATCTCTGCAACCTGTTTTCAACGAAAAGAGGGAAGAGCGCATTAACTCCATCCAACTTCCTCTTCCCAACATTGAAAGAGCTCCTCCTGCATTCAAGTCGACCAGACATTCAAGAGGAGACCCGAAGTTCAAGAAGCCCTACTCACTCCAACTCAAACGTGTTTGAGGGCTTCTAACCTTTTTGTTTATATTGTTATTTATCTGCTTTTGAGAAGCTGTTTTTCTGTTTGTCCTTTTATTTCCATCTTGTCTTTGCTTGGTTCAATCGGGGGATTGAATCAAGGGTATTGAGGTTGGTTGGTGAGCCGAGTGTAAAACCAACGTGTAAGGGTTCGATTGTGATCCCGGGAAAACAATCGGGGGGTTCTAGTCGGTGAGCCTGGAAAACCGACCGAGTTCGTTGTGAGCTCGTAAAACAACAAGTTTGGTTGTGAGCTTGGAAAACAACCGGCTGTAATCCAAGGGGTTATAGTGAATTCCCAAGTGAGACTTGGGGAGTGGACGTAGGAGGGGTTAGCTCCGAACCACTATAAAATTGTGTTTGTGATTGTTGTCTCTCTTTCTCTTACTCTCATTTCATCACAGCACATAGCAATAATTAATCATCTTGCAAAAGCATTAATTAGTCATCCACAAAAGTTTTAATAGCTAAATTATTTTAAAACCCAATTCACCCCCCCTCTTGGGTTGTCTATCTGGGCAACAAGTGGTATCAGAGCCTAAACTCTTCTACCCTAAGAGTAAAAGATCAAATGACAACCCCATTTGGATCTTCCCACATTGAGGGTCAGTCCACCCAAAGACCCCCATTCTTTAATGGATCCGACTACTCATATTGGAAGGCTAGGATGAGAATATTCATCCAAGCCCAAGACTATGAGATGTGGACCATTGTAGTAAATGGGCCATACATCCCATCCATTATGTAGAGGGTGTCACTGTACCCAAACTAAAAAGGATTGGGATGAACATGACATGAGAAAGGCACAACTCAATTCTATGAATGAATGTGCTTTACTGTGCATTAGATAGGAATGAATTCAATAGAGTCTCTACTTGCAATTCTGCAAAAGAGATTTGGGACAGACTTGAAGTGACCCATGAGGGCACGAATCAAGTCAAAGAATCCAAAATAAATATATTGTTCATAAGTATGAACTATTTAAATGGATTCTAATGAACAATCACTAGCATGTTCACTAGGTTTACTGACATTGTCAATGGCCTAAAAAGCCTTGGCAAAAACTATACTAACAGTGATCTTGTCAGGAAAATTCTTCGCTGTCTACCAAGGTCATGGGAAGCCAAGGTGACGGCAATCCAAGAAGCTAAGGACTTGAACAAGCTTCCACTTGAAGAGCTCCTTGGATCCCTAATGACTCACGAGCTAACATGAAGCAACAGCGAAGAAGAGTCCTCCCATAAGAAAAAGGTAATAGCTCTTAAATCTACATCATCTAACAAAGACTTTGTCTTGCAGTAGCAGCAGTGAAGAAGAAGATCATGAGGGAGATGATGATGAGGCTCTTCTTGTGCGCAAGTTCAGAAAATTCATCAACCACAAGAAGTCCTATCATCAAAGGAGAGGCCCCTCAAATTCTATCGCAAGGATAAAGGTAAGGAAAGGGAAAATGAGGGGATTGGTGCTATGAGTGCAAGAAGCCGGGACACATCAGAGCTGAGTGTCCCTTACTAAGAAGGGAGCAAGTACAAGAAGAAGAAAGCCCTTGTCACCACCTTATCGGACTCCGACGCATCATCTCATCATCGGATGAAACAAGAAGAAAAGGCCAATTTCTGCTTCATGGCCAATGAAAATGAGGTAACGTCCGAAACGCATCTAGATTTTACTTTTGATGAACTTTATGATGCATTTAATGAACTAATGATTGAATATAAGGCTATAAATCTTAAGAATAAAGAGCTAAAAATAGCTAATCAATCTTACTACATAAATATGATAAATTAGTTAAGGATAAGGACTATCACCAAAGAAAATTAGAACTTAAGACAAGCAACAACTCTTAACTCAAAAGACTAATACCTTAGTAAAGATAATGAAAAATAACTAAGGAAATTTCAGAACTTAAAAACAATAAACAAATCTTAAACGAGAATCTCATAAAAGATTTAACATTCTAAAAACCGAAAAACAAACTCTAACTAAAGAACTTGAAAAGTACAAACCTTTGGTAGAAAAGTTTACATATAGTTCTGAAAAATTGAATATGATACTTAATAGTCAACGAGCAGTATTTAATAGAGCGGGTTTAGGATATAAATAAAAATAAGCAAAAACTTCTTAGTAACTTCTTTGTTAAAGCTGGAGAAAGTAAAACTAAGAAAATAACCTGTTTTTGTTGTGGAAAATTAGGACATAAGGCAAATGTGTGTAATTATAGAAAAGGAAAAACAAAAGAAAAATTAAAAGGGTATGGGTTCCAAAAGGAACCAACATGACTAACCATGAAGGACCCAAGAAAACTTGGGTACCTAAGATTACATGATTTGCTTGTGTAGGAGTGTCTTGCAGCCAAGGTCAACAAAAATTGCTGGTACTTGGATAGTGGCTGCTCAAGACACATGACGGGTGACAAGGATCAATTCTTCACCCTTGAAGCTAAGAAGGGAGGTGCTGTGACTTTTGGAGACAACAACCAAGGTCACATCATTGGTATAGGTAAAGTTCAAATTACCCCTTCTACTTTTATTGATAATGTTAGATATGTTGATGGTCTTAAGCATAATTTATTAAGCATTAGTCAATTATGTGATAGAGGTATAATGTTATGTTTAAACCATCACTATGCATCATAACAAACCCAAATGATAATAGTTTAGTTTTTAAAGGAATAAGACGTGGGAATGTGTATGTTGTAGATCTTGAGGATCTTGCCAAACACAACCCATGCTTAGTTGTTAATGAAACTAAGGACAATGATGCTAGTTGGTTATGGCACCGTAAGTTAGGTCATGCAAGCATGGACACAATATCTAAACTAGTTAAAAGAGATTCTGTGATAGGTTTGCCAAAACTAAGATTTGAAAAGAATAAAATATGTGAAGCATGTCAATTTGGCAAACAATCTAGGAACTCCTTTAAATCCATAAAATGTGTCTCTACCTCTAGACCTCTAGAATTATTACACATGGACCTATTCGGACCAACTAGAACAACAAGCCTAGGTGGAAATAAATATGGTCTAGTTATTGTAGATGATTATTCTAGATACACTTGGGTCATGTTCTTAGCACATAAGATCAAGCTTTTTCAGTTTTAAGAAATTTCATAAGAAGTAACCAATGCTAGAGATACTCAGTAATAGCTATTAGAAGTGACCATGGTACCGAATTTGAAAATCATTTATTTGATGAGTTTTGTAGTAAAAAGGGAAAACACACAATTTTTCTGCACCTAGGACACCACAACAAAATGGAGTTGTGGAGAGGAAAAATAGAACTCTAGAGAAATGGCTAGAACTATGTTATGTGAAAGTAACCTCCCTAAGTACTTTTGGGGAGAAGCCATTAATACTTCTTGTCATATATTAAATAGAGTTTTATTGAGACCCATTATAAAGAAAACACCTTATGAACTTTGGAAAAACAGAAAACCAAAGGTAAATTACTTTCATGTTTTTGGATGTAGGTGTTTTGTTCATAATAATGGGAAAGATAATCTAGGAAATTTGACTCAAAATCTGATGAGGCATATTCTTGGTACTCTACAACTAGCAAAGCCTATAGAGTCTTTAATAAAAGAACCCTAGTTATAGAAGAATCTATACATGTTGTATTTGATGATTCTAGTGACATCTCTTCTCAAAGAGTTAATTTTGATGATGATGCTGAAATTCTTGAAGAAAAGATAGATGAGATGACATTACAAGATGAAATCAAAAATTAATTGAAGGTGCATCATCAAGCCAAGAGGCTATTGTGGATCATGGGCTAACTAAAGCTTGGAGGTATGCTCACGGGCATCCTAAGGAATTAATTCTAGATGATCCATCTCAACCTATTAGGACTAGAGCATCCCTTAGGAACTTAAATAATCATCTAGCTTTTTTCTCATTTTGAGCCCAAACACATAGAAGAAGCTGAAAAAGATGTAAATTGGATAAATGCAATGCAAGAAGAATTAAACCAATTTACTAGAAACAAAGTATGGAATCTAGTTGAAAGACCTACTGAATATTCAATTATAGGTACCAAATGGATTTATAAAAATAAACTTGATGAAAATGGTACTGTAATAAGGAATAAGGCTAGATTAGTAGCAAAGGGTTATAATCAAGAAGAAGGTATAGATTTTGATGAAACTTTTGCTCCCGGTAGCTAGACTTGAAAGCAATTAGACTTTTACTAGCTTTTGCATGCTCTAAGGACTTTAAGTTATTTCAAATGGATGTAAAAAGTGCATTTTTAAATGGGTATATTAATGAGGAGGTATATGTAGAAACAACCTCCTGGTTTTGAAAATCATCAATACCCTAATCATGTTATAAATTGACACAAAGCACTTTATGGTTTAAAACAAGCACCTAGAGCATGGTATGAAGAGGCTTAAGCAAATTCCTATTAGAACCTGAGTTCTCTAGGGGTAATGTAGATACTACATTGTTTCTAAAGAAGAAAACAAAGATATGTTGTTAGTACAGATTTATGTTGCATGATATTATTTTCGGGTGCTACTAACAATCGTCTCTACGAAGAATTTGCTAACTTGATGCAGAGTGAATTTGAGATGAGCATGATGGGAGAGCTGAATTAACTTCCTTGGACTTCCAAATCAAACAATCTGAAGGAGGCATCTTCATCAATCAAGCCAAATACATCAAGGAGATGCTCAAGAAGTTTGATATGGAGGGAAACAAATCAATCAGCACCCCCATGAGCTCATCATGCAAATTAGACCAAGATGAATTAGGTAAATCTGTAGATCAGAAACTATATAGAGGTATGATTGGATCTTTATTGTATCTTACTGCAAGTAGACCTGATATTAATGTTTTAGTGTTTGCATGTGTGCTAAGATATCAGGCTAATCCTAAGGAATCACATCTAATTGGCCAGTAAAGAGAATCTTAAATACCTAATAGGAACAAAGAACATAGGGTTATGGTATTCTAAAGAATCTAGCCTAAACCTAATAGGATACACAGATTCAGACTTCGCTGGATGTAAGCTTGATAGAAAAAGTACCCAGCGGGTCTTGTCAATTTCTAGGAGAAAACCTAATCTCATGGTTTAGCAAGAAACAAAACTCGGTTGCATTATCTACTGCTGAAGCTGAATATGTTGCAGCCGGGAGTTGTTGTGCTCAAATCTTGTGGATCAAACAACAATTAGAAGATTATGGCATTAAACAAGATAAAATACCCATTAATTGTGATAATACAAGTGCCATTAATCTAACTAAAAATCCAATTCAGCATTCAAGAACTAAACATATTGAGATAAGACATCACTTCATAAGAGATCATGTACTGAATGGTGATGTGACACTCAATTTGTTTGTACTGATGATCAATTAGCTGACATTTTTACAAAACCCCTAAGTGAAGAGAGATTTAGTGTGCTTAGGAGGGGATTAGGAGTGATTGATCCATCCTAGTGGTAGTTTCCACTAGATTCATTGATTTTGATGATTAGATTGTGGTTAAAATAGAGTTTCTTTTCAATGATCATCAAATCAGATCATAATTTAGTGATTTTCCCTCATTCGGCACGAACATAGCATGATTTTTAGGTGCGTGCCAAAGTTCGAGACGACTCGAGTAAGTTTCAGAGTCGGCTCGTAAGGGGGAGTCGACTCGCGCATTTCGGGAGTCGACTCGAGATCGATGGCAGCAGAGGGGAGTCGACTCGCATACAGTCGGGAGTCGACTCGAGGTCTATGGCGCATAAGGAGAGTCGACTCGCGCATATTTGGAGTCGACTCGAGGTCGAGTCGACTCGCGACTCAGAGGAGTCGACTCGCAGTCGGGATCCGACTTTTTAACCCTAACTTCGTTTCAAAACATTTCTATTCTCCGCCGCCACTGTTCACAAGCCCTAGAGCCGACTCCTAGGTCGTCCCCGGTCGTCCCCAAGCTTTTCCGTCGACTTTTCACCGTCCATTAGGGTTTTCCTCCCATTCTAGGTCATATGCCGCGTAAAGCCGTCGTCCGGAAGAGGTCCCCACCCGAGGCCGGTCCCGAGAGGCGCTCCAAGGCTCGGCACGATCCCGCGAGGCACAACCTCCGGCTCGTTCCCCGCCGAGGGCGGTTCCCGCGAGGCCGTGCGCCGGGAAGGCGGTCTCCACCGGGAGATACGTCGATTTCGACTATCTCTCCCGGGAGGGCTTCACCATAGGTGAGAGATTGCGTGTCCAGGGCTTAGAGTATTTCCTCACATTAGATCTCCCCACTTACCCTGGATTAGTTAGAGAGTTTTACGGTACCGTCCATCGGGGAGATGGGGGTATCGAGGGCACGGTAGCCGGTGTCCCTCTGTTCATTACGGAGGATCTTATTGCCCACATCCTCCACCTTCCACAAGTAGGGGTGGCTCCCACACACCCCGAGGACAGGACTGAGGCCCTTACGGCCATTCTAGGATCCACCCCAGTCCCCTTAGACGAGGTATCCGCTAGCTCACTTCCGTTGAGGTGCGGATCCTCCTGAGTATATTGTCTAGGTCCATTTCCCTAAGACTGGGAGATTTGATTTTGTATCTGAGAGAGACCTAGCTCTCATGTTCTACATTCTTCAGGACACCCCAATCAACTTCCCCAAACTCATTTATCGATACTGTGTGAGCCACTAGATAGACCTAGGCTCACCCTCCCTACGGTATGGTTCACTCTGTTGTTTAGGGAGTACGAGATTCCCATTCCTGAGGGGGAACCCTCTTCGCGCATTGCGATGGACTGATCGCATGCGTCCGGGGACCCTACACAGGATGGGGTTTCGGAAGGTAGAGGGGACATGGGTTAGGAAGTCTCCACCTCCACACATACCACCAGACACTCCCTAGTCCTGAGCCAGATTCTGACTATCCTGACTTTCCCTCCACTTCTGCTCCTACCACCTCAGCCGGACCCTCCTCCTCAGCTCCACCACCCATGGAGGTCCGGATCGCTCCTGAGCAGCTCCTGGAGTTGCGGCAGGAGATTGTCCGAGACTGCGAGATGATCTACTTCGGGAGCTCCGAGGTTCAGTGCCTGCTCCCACTCCTGCACCCACATCTTCTGAGTTGGTCCCTTCCTTGACAGCCGTGACTGACATGACGGCCCATGTACGGGAAGAGATCTACAATGTGGAGTTTGATCAGGCTCAGTTCTCCAGTATGAGTGAGGTCACGGGCATCACTCGGAAGATGCGCGATGACATCCGGAAGGACAATGAGCACCACCACCCAGGGGGCCGAGCGCTTGTCGAATGTGCTCATCGACAAGCTGGATGCACTTCAGAAGACGGTGACCGACCTCGACACTACACACAGCAGGGCCACCTCATCCATCATCACTCAGCTCGGGCATCTTACAGATGCGGTCACCCTCCCTCATGGAGGAGAACATATCGAGAGGAGGAGCCACATCCTCGAGAGGAGGAGCCACATCCTCGAGAGGAGGAGATACATCCTCGAGAGGAGGAGCTATATCCTCGAGGAGACCATAGCTGCTTTTTGTGTTTTGTTTTGACATGTATTGTTTTTGCTTTACTTATTGTATTCTCAAATGTATTTACATACAAATCAATACAATGAGTAGCCATATCTTCTTCAATTCTGTGCCATTTGATCTATGATTGATTGTGTGTGCTTACCTCCTTTTTGATACGATGACAAAAAGGGGGAGAAAATATGTATAAAATATGTAAAAGGAATCAATGAAAATCAATAAAAAAAGAAAAACTTTTAAAACACACAAAAATTTGTTCTAAGTGGATTTGGTACCTCGAGGCTCATTATCTCTCTTTTGGGGCTCCTAATGGAGTAATCTCCAGAATCTATTCAAGGGATATTCGGAGATTAGCTGAATCCTACTCAAGAACAAATTGACAGATTTTTCCTCTAAAAACCAAAAATTTAAAAGTCAAAAATTCTTAGAATCAAACAAAGTAGATTGCATATGTTGAGGGGGAGAATCTGAATTTTAAGCAAGCTAAATCATTAAAGATATATAAGCCAAACAATTGATTGCATGATATGAAGGCTTATATAATTCCAAAGAAAAGGGGGAGCTTTAACTCCGAAATTTATTGTTCACACCTTTCAAACTTGGATAAATTAAATTACCAGACATCTGAATTCATTTATGGATTTTACTTCCTTGTTTATAGAGCAATTCACTTTACATATACTCAATGTTTTGTCATCAATCAAAAAGGGGGAGATTGTGGAGTGATTGATTAAAACCCTATTTGATTTTGATGAGCTCAAAGCATTTGAGTATATCTCTTGTTACTAATGAATTCAATTAAGTGTTTCAGTGAAAATCTTGTCTAAGTGTCTCTAGACTTGGTTCATAATATTTTGGATAAGTTAAGAAGTCAGCTTGAACCAAAGTCTGAGACTCGAGTCGACTCCAGAGTATCACGAGTCGACTCCAAACGTATCAAGTTCACTGGCACGAGCTCGAGTCGACTCCGGATCAGTACGAGTCGACTCCGACTGAGAACAGACAGACGAACAGAAAGCATCAACTCAAAACCTGTCAGCGAGTCGACTCCTGAAGTGCGCGAGTCGACTCCGATGTTCACCGAGTCGACTCCAGGGTAGTATGAGTCGACTCCAAGGAGACCACAGGTAGAAAAGTCAGAGAGCGGTTTTCGGGTTTGAGATTCGAGTCGACTCCTGTGGAACGCGAGTCGACTCCGATGGTTGGCAAGTCGACTCCAAAGAAAGTGAGAGTCGACTCTCAGAGGAACACAAGGAAAAAGTCAGAGAACGTTTTTCGGACTCTGAGATTCGAGTCGACTCCCGCAATACGCGAGTCGACTCCTAGACACCGCGACCCCAAAGAAGACAGAAGACCAATCTGCTGTGTCTGAGAGCCGAGTCGACTCCTAGAAAGCTCGAGTCGACTCCAAGGCAGCGGTACACCAAAAGGGCAGAAGACTTAGTTTCGGAAACTGAGAGCCCGAGTCGACTCCGGGGAAGTTCGAGTCGACTCCAAGACTGGACGAGCCAAAAGACAGAAGATCGGGAGTTCGGGCTCTGAGCGCCGAGTCGACTCCCAGGACAGTCGAGTCGACTCGAGTTGGCCAAGTTGAAAATTGGCTCCGTGGACTTCATGGGATGAGCCGACTCCGAAAATGCCAAGTCAGCTCCAGAAGTTGGCGAGTCGACTCCGGGTCAAGACGAGTCGACTCCCAGTCGAAGAGGCTACTTTAATTCATATCCGAAACAGTTGCCGAGTCGACTCCAGAAAAGCATGAGTCGACTCCCGCTACAGCCGAGTCGACTCCTGATCGCGCGAGTCGACTCCAACGCCACCAACGGACATATTGTCAGGCTGTGCAGAGTGTGCAGAACGGGCAGAAAAAAGTCTCTAACGGCTAGTTTTCTGTGGGGGTTGGTTTAAATAGCCACAGAGGACTGTAGCACGGTAGAGAACAACTATTCCACTCAAAGTAATCAAGCATTCAATCTCTGCAAACCTGTTCTTCCAACGAAAAGAGGGAAGAGCGGCATTAACTCCATCCAACTTCCTCTTCCCAGCATTTAAGAAGCCTCCTCCTGCATTCAAGTCGACTATACATTCAAGAGGAGACTCGAAGTTCAAGAAGCCCTACTCATCTCCAACTCAAACGTGTTTGAGGGCTTCTAACCTCTTTTCAGTTTATATTGTTATTTATCTGCTTTTTGAGAAGCTGTGTTTTCTGTTTGTACCTTTTATTTTCACCTTGGTCTTTACTTGGTTCAATCGGGGGATTGAAATCAAGGGTATTGAGGTTGGTTGGTGAGCCGAGTGTAAAACCAACGTGTGTAAGGGTTCGATTGTGATCCCGGAAAAATAATCGGGGCGGCTCTAGTCGGTGAGCCAGGGAAAACCGACCGAGTTCGTTGTGAGCTCGTAAAACAACAAGTTTGGTTGTGAGCTTGGAAAACAACCGACTGTAATCCAAGGGGTTATAGTGAATTCCCAAGTGAGACTTGGGGAGTGGACGTAGGAGCAAGGGTTAGCTCCGAACCACTATAAAACTT
Source organism: Phoenix dactylifera (assembly GCF_009389715.1). NCBI lineage: Eukaryota > Viridiplantae > Streptophyta > Magnoliopsida > Arecales > Arecaceae > Phoenix > Phoenix dactylifera. The sequence continues at coordinate 24,708,401 of NC_052392.1, read as the reverse complement.
GGTGTTTGTGATTGATTGTCTCTCTTTGTCTTACTCTCATATCACTCACAGCACATAGCAATTAATTAAACAACTTGCAATAGTTTTAATTAGTCATCCACAACGTTTTAAATAGCTAAATTATTTTAAAACCCAATTCACCCCCCCCCCCCTCTTGGGTTGTCTATCTGGGCAACACACTTGGGTCGACTCAACCTTTTCTTGGAAAGTCGACCCTCTCAGAACTATAGAAACTTGCAATTCAGCCTTCCTTCACTTGGGTCAACTCAACATTTTCTTTGGGTCGACTCAAGGTTCAGTTGGGTCGACTCAACTTCCACTTGGGTCGACCCTCTCAGGGTTTCCAGAGAACCTTTTCTGTCATTGCCTTTGGGTCGACCCTCTCAGTATTTGGGTCGACTCAAGCTTGGGTCGACTCAACTTCCTCTTGGGTCGACCCTCTCAGTGGTTCCAGAGAACTGTTTTCTTGAGTTTTTGAAAGGCTTGAGGTTTGGGTCGACTCATACTTTCCTTGGGTCAACCCAACTACTGTTCATTCCGTGCCATTTTTGCAGAAGTGTGCCAGATGCTTTCTTGATGTGCCGGGGTCGACCCAATCATCCTTGGGGTCGACTCAATCCACACTTTGCTGCAACTCAAGGTTAGATTCATCCAAATAAACAATGAAATGCATCTTTATCTTATTATACAAATATACTGAGAGTAATAGACTTATAAATGAAGTATCGAATATTTCTTCCTTACTCACTTATCTACTGGATTAATTAAGTTAATAGCATTAGCACTTCCATATGGCCTCAATGACTTTGTAAGTATCAAAATAACACTAGGATCCTCATGACGGCTAGGATTCTTGGCTCCAGCAGATTTTTAGGTTTATAAAGGGACAAACTATGTAATTATGTTATTTTAATATGGGCATTTTTGTCAAAAATACAGCTTTCCGAAAAAGCTGAAACAGCTTCCTCCCAAAAGCTCCAAATTGGAGCTTCCTCCCAAAAGCTGTTTTCAGCTTCCCGCAAAAGCTGAAACAGCTTTTTGAAAAATTTATCAAACACAATTTTTCATCTAAAAGTACTTTTGGAGGGCCAGAAAGTGCTTTCTGGCCCTCCAAAAGCTCCCCCAAACAGGACCTAACTCTTTTGGGTGACCATATGCATACCTCCAAGCTTTTGGTAGATCTTGATCTGCCCCTTTCTTCATTGCTATCTCTATTTTTTTCAAGTTCCTTTGATTCTTCTTCATGGATGTTCACTCTTTCTATCTTGTCTTCAAAAATATCTGTACCATCATCAGAAGCAACTTTCTTGCTAGAGAAAATACTGTTAGATTCATCAAAGACAATATGAATAGATTCTTCAACAACAAGAGTTCTCTTGTTAAAGACTCTATATGCCCTCCTAGATAAAGAGTATCCCAAAAAAATACCCTTTATCTGACTTGGTGTCAAACTTACCAAGGTTGTCTTTGCCATTAATATGAATGAAACATATACAACCAAAAACATGAAAATAACTTAAGTTTGGTTTTCTATCCTCCCAAAGTTCATAAGGTATTTCTTTAAGATTGGTCTCATCAAAGCTCTATTTAAGATGTAACATGCTGTGTTAGCAGCTTCAGCCTAAAAGTACTTTGGGAGGTTGCTTTCATATAGCATGGTATGGGTCATTTCTACTAATGTCCAATTCTTTCTTTCTACTATCCCATTTTGTTGAGGTGTCCTAGGTGCTGAAAAATTATGTTCAATTTTATTTTCATTATAAAAACTTTCAAAATATTGATTTTCAAATTTAGTATCATGGTCACTTCTAATTGAAATAACAGTACACTACAGGAATAGTAACATTTGCCGGCGTTTTTCTTGATCTTTTCCGACGCTTATTAGCGTCGGCCAAAACCCAGCCAACGCAACAGCAAGCGTCGTAGATGCGTTGCCTATACCTGAGTGGAAAAGGTTTTGGCCGACGCAAGCGGAAAGCGTCGGCAAAGGCCAAGATTTACCGACGCTTAATAAAGCGTCGGTGTATCTTGTTTTGCCGACGCTAAATTGCGTCGGCATAGACCATCACTCGGGCCAGCCGGTGTTGCTGGGGTGGTTTTTGCTGACGCTTATAAGCGTCGGCTAAACAGTTTCAGCCCGTGCCAGATGTGGTTTTTAACGACGCTTTAAAGCGTCGGGCGTGGAATTTTTTTAAAAAAAAAAATTAAAGAAACACATGCTTGTCATAAATCAACATTTACATCAATATGAACCTGCATTACATTTACATCAACACAAATATTCAGATCATTCAAAACATTCATATTGTCATATATAATTAATAAGTTTAGAATTATAATGTACTTTGAAAAATATAAGAAAGATACATAGAAAACTCCTTAAATAACAGTCTAAAAAGTATCACGGACCGGATGTAGCGCCATCATTATCTCTACGAGCTGTTGAAGTATCAGGAATCTACAAAAAAAAAAAAGACTTTAGAAGTTAGGAATATGAAAATCATTAACTCATGCAAAATAAATGATAATTATGTAGTCATCAAATACATATAGTTATTTACCTGAGGAGGGAGAAATCGCTGTAACATAGATGAAATATGCTCAAGCTGAGACTGCAAAGTTTGTTGGTTCTGCTTCAACTCCGCCAACTCTGCCTGATGGCGATCCTTCATATCTTCAATTGTTGCCCGAAGTCTACTAACTTCTGCATTGCTACTGCCTTCTCCAGCATTTCTTGTATACATGCCCACTGCAGATAACTGAGTGGGGGTAACTCCAACGCGATAACCCCTCACTCTACCATAACGCTCTGGGCTCAATAATTCAGCGAGCACCTGAGCTTCGACATGACTGGTCGCATCGGATGATGATAACTCCCCGACGCGCTCTAAAATAAGAGTTGTTGCCCTGTCCTATATCTCTCAAAAGAAAAGGTCATATTAATGTATGCCAATAATATAACTAATAAAAATATCGTTGAAAGATTCAAAGATGAATACATACAACTATATCTCTTGACTCCTTCCGAACATAACTGTCATCTCGGTGGGTGTGAGTCATCTTATAAAACTCCACCTTATCAGGCTCCCTTCCATTATCATCCATCTACAACAAAAGATATATTGGCAAGCTAGTTATCATGATACATGCTATATGATAGAACAGTTTAAAATAGTTTCAAAAAGTTTCAAAAAAACTTACGAATTCAGCTCTACGTCGAGCATAACTCATCGAGCCTGAAGTATGAGGAACAGTCTGAGAGGCTCGCGCAGCTCTACCAATGTTGGAATATGTCTTCCCAAAAAAGGAATAAACAATATAAATTTGTAATCTAAATGATTAATAAATACAATATAAGGTATTGAAAAAAATATACACAACCTGAGCTTTCTCGGAAAACCAATAGTGGACAAGCTCCCTCCACTGATGAGGGATTACATCAGGAGGACAAACACGGGCAACCTCCTCTTCTGTCATACCATCGTGCTTCCAATCCGCCTTTAACTTGGCCCTATATTCTTTCCACTTGCGATTGACGGACTTCAGCACCCAATCATGACTCTCTTTAGGGAGTAAAAAACTTTTTCTACATCAAAGTAATTAAAGAATGTTATAACAATGTTAAATCAAAAAATAAAATTGTGATAGTAAGCAAATTCAATTCTTTACCTCAATAACTTTAAGAAGGTCAACCTTATACGAAGGAAACATTTCATTCCATTTCGTATAGTTGAGCGGACACAACTGACCCTTCCGCACAACTGATCCTAGAAAAGTCGATAAAATGCTTGCAGCCCTCTTGATGGGTTGCCCCAGTTCATTGCAATGTACCACGATCTTCTCATCCTCGCGTAGGCTCCACACGTCCCGTGCTCGAGTGGGTCCTCGTGTCCTCCTCACTCTCCCCAGTCCATCTATAAAAATAAAATAAAATATCCATTAATTAAAACATTAAAGGCAAATGATTTAATATAATTAGCTTGTAAAAAAATTAATATATAAAATTAAATCAAATTACTCTGGATGTGCACGTCGTCCATGTCTGGACAATCAGCAGGTGACACGTGCTCAGAATGCGACTCATGCTGAGTATGAGACTCATGCTGAGCATGGGACTCGTGCTGCTGGGGCTCGTCGGGTTGCTGGGACCGCAGGGACTAATCGGAAGAAGATCCCACGGATGTGTGCTGAAACTCAACATCTCTGAATCGTTTTCCTCGCAGCATGTTGTTACCTAGTATGCACAAAAATAAGCAATATTAGTTAAATAATAAATAAAATCTAAATAAATTGCTAATTAATTCAATGCTAAGGCTGAATGGTAAAAGAGTTTAAAAATTGTTTGCACTGACTATCACCCACCCTCATAGGCAACCCCCATCATCAACAATATAAATAGATAGCTGATTTAATGTTCAAATTACTGTTATATCTGCCAACAGAATGACAGTCAATCATATGTGATTCGAGCCTATAAAATAATGTCTATGCAACTGATTCAAGCTCCTTGTGAGTGGATAGTGTTTGGCTTGACTCTTAGCTTTTTCAATCATAAATCAGATGTAAACCAGCCAAGCTTGATCTTGGCTTCTAGGCTTAAAATTGATATCAAGCCAAGTCGAAGCAAACCCCAGCTCAATCCTTGTGATGGCTTATCTAGATAATATAATGGTTTTATATGTTTTCATTATGCATGGCTTTCATTATCCAACTTGTGATGCGTCAGCTAGTTATATACTTATGATGGTTTAAAAGATCATAGTCAATATTTGTGTAAAGATGACCTTGAGTCTGATACCCAGAATGGTTTTAAGGGTATCAACGCATTAGAAATAGGCCGATATTCTGCTTGGCTTGAACCTAGGCTTGATCAGCTAGTTTTAGTTACATTTCTAAGTCAGTCACAGTCAGGGGCTAGGGGATCAGTCATGTGGAGCTCATCCTCATGTACTCATTTTCTGATTTCCCATTGATTAGCCTCATTCAACTATTCCCTCATGGTTTTGGCTGCTTTAAATTCTGAAGTCTTCCAACTTAAACCAGTTGTTCAAACACTCTTTACTCGAATTTTGCTTGTAATGCATATGCTGTTTAGTTTTCACCAATTGTTTTTATGGATTCAAGGTTATCAACATTCCTAAGCTCATCCAAATGATCAACAGTCCCGGTTGTCTCTGTCAAGATTTAGATTTTGCTGCAGCTGTATTAATGGGCAACATTAACAGGAATATTCTACTTCACTTAGCGAAGCAGCGACATCCCCCTTACGTAAATTTAAATGATAAAATTTAGCTTAGCATCTTTCCCTCAAATAGTTAATGTCTTTGGGATGGTTACAATTTTGGTGATACACTTATTGTGAACAACAGTATGTCCATATGTTTGGTGATGTGCTAAGTTTTTTGATCCTGGTTGTTGATCTTACCATTTAAGTTACATGCAGAGCCTTAGTACCTGATTTCAGGAATAAGACAGTGAATCTTTTGAAAAGCATGACCAATTATTATAAGCAACTACAAGATGCTGTGAACTCAAGTAATTGAAGACATTGGGATTTGAAATCTGAGCATCTTACTGTTTAACATGTTAAGTTTTTGAACACTTGCATTATATGCCACAAAGGCTAGAATTGTATCATAGCTAAAGTAACAAGATTTGACGTTATATCAAGTGTTCATGAGGTCTTCGACATGAATATTATATAGCTTCATCTTTCTGCCTTTCATCCAATATTTTGGTTTTTAGTTTCCAAACAGCTTCCAAGTCTTCCACATTCTAGAGATTTCATTCAACTTCAAAAAGAAAGAAAATAGGATGCTGAATATTAATTTACAGCGTAATATCTGTTTATTAAATTAGAACAGTTTCACTTAAACAACCAGAAAACTTGATCCAGTTTGAAACTTGCAACATATTCCCCTCATACATGCACATGCCTGTTCTATGAAACCAAAATAAGTATAGGGTAATACCAAGAATGATGCATGAAAACTACCATTACAGAGATGGATGTTCTTACCAAGAACACAGAGAAAAGTATGCATCTAACCTTGCTTTGTTTCTAATCCCAACCTTTTGTGAGATTTGATTGTCTTTGCTAGCATACTTCCATTAGCATTACTCAAATTCAAGAAATGCAGTAATACCCGGTAAAATTTTTTTGAATTACCTTTGTCTCAGGCGGAGGGAGATGGGGTCGGCTGGTCGGCGCCGCAGAGGAGGGAGGAGGAGAGGAGGGTGCGGACGGTCGCTCGGCGCCGGAGAGGAGGGAGAAGGAGAGGAGCTTGCCGTCGGACGTCGCTCGGCGCCGGAGAGGACAAGGGCCGGCCGCTCGTCGTCGGAGAGAAGGGCGGAGGAGAGGACCTAGGGCTTGATCGATCGGGATGCCAAATAAAGAAGAGGGGGCCGGCCGCTTGGTTTTGTTATTAATTTGACTTTTGACGACGCGTATTAGCATCGTCTTAGGATGCAATTAAGACGACGCTAATAAGCGTCGTCTTTGCCTAACAAGCTTCGGCTGTTCCTGTAACATTACGCCAACGCTCGAGAGCGTTGTCTGTTCTAGAGCATTACCGACGCTTAGTTAAAGCGTCGGCAAATCTTTTCCGATTCAATTTTTTCCCGACGCTTATACCTAGCGTCGGAAAAAATGCGTCGGAAAAGGCCATTTTTCCTGTAGTGGTAGTATTTTTCTCATTTAAAACCTTTCTATAGAATTTTTTAAATAGGGAGAAGGCTTCATCTTTATGTGCCAAAAATAATACCCATGTGAACCTAAAAAAAATTATCTACTATCATAAGGCCATATTTCTTTCCTCCTAGACTTGTGGTTCTAGTAGGTCTGAAGAGATCCATGTGAAGTAGTTCTAGTGGCCTAGTAGTTAAAAGCATGTTTTTAGATTTGAAAGAATTTCTGGTTTGTTTTTCAAGTTGGCATGCATCACAAATTTTATCTTTTTTAAAATTCAGTTTTGGCAATCCTTTTACTAAATCTCTTTTGATTAATTTAGATAAAAGATCCATGCTTGCATGACCTAATCTACAGTGCGATAGCCAACTAGCCTCATTAACTTTAGCATCGGTGGAAACTAAATAGTGGCTACTCATGAAAAGATCATCTAGATCTATCATATAAACATTGCCACGTCTTAGTCCCACAAATACAATGTTATTGTCAATAGGGTTAGTTACAATACAAAGTGATAATTTAAAAGAAATATTATAACCTTTATCATATAATTGACTAATGCTAATAAGATTATGCTTTAAACCACTAATATATAATACATTATCTACAAAAGTAGAAGGAATAATTTAAATTTTACCAATACCAATTATATGACCTTGGCCATTATCACCAAAAATCACTACTCCTTCCTTTGTTTCAAGGGTGAAGAGTTACTCTTTGTCACCCATCATGTGCCTTGAGCAGCTACTATCAAGATACCAGCTCCTTTTAGTTCCCTTGGCCGCAAGACACATCTACAAATACAAGTCAAGGGAATTTAGATACTCAAGTCTTCTTGGATCCTTTTAGGTTAGTTAAGATGGTTCTTTTTGAAACCCAAATCTTTTTTACTTTCTTATTTTTAAGAGTTTTTCTGAAGTTACAAGTATATGATTTGTTCCAGATTTTTCACAACAAAAACATGTTACTTCTTCAGATTTAGTTTTAGTTGCTTTGACAAAAAATTCTTAAGAAGTTTTTGTTTATTGTTTGGCTTATATCCTAATCAAGCTTTATTGAAAACAGCTCTTTGATTATTAATTATTATTTGTAATTTTTCAGAGCTATAAGTAAACTTTTCTACTATAGGCTTATATTTTTCAACTTTTTTGCTTAGTTTCCGATTTTCATTAATCAGTGAATCTTTGTCTTTAATCAAGCTTTCTTTTAACGTTTGATTAGAGGTTTTCAGTTCAGAAATTTCTTTGGTTAAACTCTCTTTTTCTTTGGTTAATTTTTCTGTTTGATGCATAAGCGTTTGATTAGTTGATTTAAGTTCTTTGTTCTTCAATCCAAGTTTTCTACAATCATCCATTAATTCACTAAAAGCGTCATATAATTCATCAAAAGTAAAGTTTAAAGAGATTTGAGAGGATACTTCACTACCATTTGCCATCAAGCAGATATCTGCCTTTTCTTGGGGTTCTTCCTCTGATGAAGACTCCTCACTGTCGCTCCATGTTGCAATAAAAGCCTTCTTCTTCCTAGACATTTTCTTCAATTGGGGGTAATCCATTCTAAAATATCCAGGTTTTTTGCACTCAAAGCAAATTACCGTTTCCTTTAACTTTTTTAAGCAATGGTAGTCCACTTCGAAGTGACCGGGTTTCTTACCTTCGTAGCACACAAGTTTCTCCCTCTCTTTGCTCGACTCTCTCTTAGCTATTGGTCTCTTTCTCATTCCTTGCCTTCTCCTCATGAATCTTCTAAATTTTCTAAAGACTAAGACTATCTCCTCATCGTTCTCAACATCCTCCGAACCCGCACTTTCCTCTTCTTCTTGAGCGACTGACTTAAGGGCAATCGTCTTCTTCTTTCTTGACTCTTCTTTGTTGTGCTGCTCCATGGTAAGTTCATGAGTCATTAAAAATTCCAGCAGCTTTTCTAGAGAAAGATTATTGAGATCTTTTGCTTCTTGAATTGCTATCACCTTAACCTCCCATATTCTTAGCAATAACCTAAGAACCTTTCTCATAAGATCACTACTAGAGTAAGATTTGCCTAGACTTTTGAGACTATTTATAATATCAGTAAAATGGATAAATATTTTAGTAATAGATTCATTTGATTCTATTTTAACGAATTCATATTTATGTACAAGTATGTTAATTTTAGATTCTTTGACTTGGTTAGTGCCTTCGTGAGTTACCTCCAGTCCATCCTAAATCTCTTCCGCACAATTACATGTTGAAATTTGATTAAATTTACTAGCATCCCGAGAGCAACATAAGGCATTCATGGCTTTGGCATTAAGTTGAGCAATTTTTTATCGAACTCATCCCATTCTCCTTCAGGCTTGGGGCAGTGCATGCCATCAACCAATTTGGTGGGTCTTTGTGGCCCACTGATTATGATACTCCACATATCATAATCAAGTACTTCAATAACAATGTGCATTCGTGCTTTTCAATATGTATAATTTTTGTTATTAAGAAGAGAAAGTCTATTAGTGGATTGTCCCTCGGTAAAAGACGATCCAATTGAGGCTGCTATTGATCTTTAACTATTGACGATTAGGTCAAAGATGGGCTGAAAGAGTCGTTGTGAGGTGAAACAGTTGTTTTAATTTTACAAAAAAAATAGCCATAACTATTGTCAGACGCAGATAGATCGACTCGACTTCTTCAAGGGTCGACTCGTGATCTTCAGGGGATGACTTGAGATAACTCTTATTTTTGCTGCACTCTGTCTTTTACCTATGGTCATTATGATGTTGACCGTTTTATTATTTGGGGTTGACTCATCTATGACTAGGGTCAACTTGTTGTCCTTCAGGATTGACTTAATAAAAAGTTGATTTTAGCTATTTTCTGCTTTCTATCTTGGCTATTTTGGGATTAATTTGTCAAGTTCTAGGGTTCACTCTTGTTCCATAGGAGTCAACTCATGATTTTCAGGGGTTAACCCATGAAAGTGTAGTTTTTCACTTATCTCTGTCTTCCATTTGAGACTGTTTTGGGGTCAACTCGACTGATACAAGGGTCGACTCATGAATACATGCCAATCTTTATTCATATGCCGGGATCGACTCATGCTTTTCTATGGTTGACTCCTAAAACTGTCCAAAATTGAAGTCTTTTGTTTTAGCCTATAGATATTCATTGGTCGGCTCGTAGTGTTCTTGGAGTTGACTCCTCTTAGTGTAGAACTTCATAAACATAAGTTCCATTTCCATATTAAGAGTTTTGGACCGGTATCTTTTTGGCTTTATGAGAGCATTCTTATACGTTCCAAACAAGTGATTAGTAAACTTTTAACACAAACATTTTGTATCATCAAAATCAAACCACTACAAAATATACATTTTTTCGGTGCTTTTTAGAGCCTTTACCATGCTTATAAGCATCGGTAAGTTTCGCCCCGACGCTTCCAAAAGTGTCGCAAAAGTGTCGTATAGGTGGGGGTAGATTTTTTTTTCCGACACTTTGTAAAAACGTCGGGATATCCAAAATTTATGCCGACACTTATAAGCATCGGCAATGCTAATTCTAACGATGCTTTAAAGCGTCGTTAGAGTTTTTTTAAAAAAAAATTATTTAAAAAGCCTAATTAATTTTTTGGTAAAAAATTATTTAAAAAGTCTAATTAATTTTTTAGAAAAAAAAAGTTTGGATCAATGATTCTTTTACAAATGCCCAATTTCTATATGCCTTCGCCCCGATGCACTTTGCCTCAGTCTACAATGGCATCCTCCGATGCTTGCAAGGGCTCCGCTTGGTGGCCTCTGCCTTGGACTACAACGGCCTTCAATGCCAATGCCACTGCCGACCTCGATGCTTGGGAGCTCCTCATTGGCTTCCGCCACCGAGAGATCCTCATCTCTGCCTCACTTGGCATCCTCAGCGATGGCTCCCCCTTCCCCTACTCTACCCCCAACGACTCCACCACCTCCTTCTCCGGCTTCCCCAACCCCAACCTCAAGTACCCCATCGAGGTCGCCGGCGATCCCCCCTTTGGCTCCCCTCCTCCTCCTCCTCCCTCTCTCTCTCTCTCTCTCTCTCTCTGACCGCGATTAGGGTTTCTTGGCTTGGGTCGTGGTGTTTTATAGGGCGGCGACCCTAGAAAAGGGTTTGGGAGTGGGATGGTGTCCGACAACGCTTATAAGCGTTGTCGGACACCACAACCCTTCCCCGCTTTAAAAACATCATCTAGACTGGGTTGGCGTCGGACGATGCTTTTAAGCATCGTCCGACCAAAATTTAGGAAAAAAATTTAGATCGGCCTAGAATTTAGGAAAATAATTAGTGTTAAGTGTGGTGGTTAGTGAGTAGGATTTCGATGACGAAGAAGTTGGGTGTTTCACCCAACGACCTTAAAGAAATTTGATCTTCAAAACTTGATATGCTTAAATTCTCAAAAAGGCTAAGAGTATTTCTTCTTGACCCTTTCCTCAAGCTCCTAGCTTGCCTCTTACTTTGAGTAGTTGCTTTACTGAATCTTAACATATGGAATAGTGTCTCCTCTTATAATTCTCACTCATTTTTTCATATAAAAGAGATATTCTCCGAGCCTATAGAGACTCAAACTCTACCACATGACAAGAGTCTGACACATACTTTCCTACATAGAAATATGGAGCATGTTATGAACTCTAGCAAGAGCAGGTGGTAGGGCTAGGTAGTAAGCTTCCTCTTTAATTCTATGCAAAAGCTCAAATAGAATTACTTCCTCGGCAATGGTAAGAAAGTCAACTTTAAAATTTGTACTGCCATTGCTCCTATAGTTGTTAGAGGATGGAGTGAAATTGTTTTCCCTTTGAAAGATCATGTTCTTATTTCTACAAGAGGTGTCGTTAGCAAAACACAAAGCAAAAGGAGCATTCACCTGCCTTCATGCCCTTCGCTATTGGATCATAAATTGCTCAATGCAATCCGATGTCCATCATTCATCTGCTTGCACAGATCTTACCTCGAGTAGAGGATGATCCAATAGTGAGTGATGCAAAGGAAGGTGAATCCTTCTTTAGTGCGAAGGATTCTATTCTTCTCCATGTTTTCATTGGGCTCACTTTGAAGATATTACCAAAATGAAAATATGCGATGTTGCTAAAAATAGAGTTATATGAAATTTCTCAACAGTTGAAGATATTAAAGGAAAAAACCATACATATGTAATGTGTTAATCATGCTTATTCCAAAAATGTGAAATTTAATTTCTTTTTGTAATACATTGCATGATATTATTTTACTCATGATGGATCAGCATAAGTTAAAAAAAGAATAGCTAGGTCATGGAAGAATAAGTCCATCTTATTTACAACATGAAAAATGCCCTCTATATTTAGATTTAAGTTGTCTATTTCAGCATAATGCCAGTTTCTTGTTGTGGGCATTTCAAGTTAAATGGGTGAACTTAGATAATGTATTTATCCCAAAAATTATTTCTTTAGTGTATCTTGTAATGCATTGTGTTTTTGTTGACAAAAATAATGATGTTCTTCTTATATTTTGTATTCATAATAAATGATTTTCCTTATTTTGCTACATAACTTAAAGCATGCAAAATATTCCTTAAAATGTTTGAAAACAATTGTATGTTGTGTTATTTCCAATTGGTAATAGTAAGGCATAAACTATGTAAAATTTCAAAGCAATTCAAGTGCTAGTATAAAATCTATGCATAATATGGGCATGATACTTATGTAAGAAAAATAATATTTATTTTACAAAAAAAAAAATGGCCATAAAGCAAAATGGGAAAGATTGTGTGATCTAAGGTGAGTACAAGTAACTCGGGTTGGATCCCGAAAGCTGACCTATTGGACATTCAGGTTGCTTCATCTATCTAAAATCATACTGGTTTTTAGTTAAACCTATAAAGACTATTTGTTTTTATTCTAATCTTAATAGTTTCTACTTTTATTAGAACATTTCCTTCTTATAATATCTCTTTAGGCAGTTTAGCATCACAGATGGGACAAGTCAGCTAAATCAAATCATGTCAAAGACTATCTCGCTAGATGCAATAGATTTTACTCTCATATGTTATAATGGATAAGATTAAACAGTGACTAGATGAGTTGTACTATTTAAAAAGTAAGTTCAAATTAGATATGCATGGTAGGCCATAGTTGTATTGGGATTGTAGTTATAAATATTTAAAATGAATCTATTCACATGTAAGGAGTGCCGATATCTATAGTGTTATATATAATGCAAAAAAAGAGAAAGTATTGGAAGGGAAATACCGTCTCTTTCTCAAAAATCTAGAAAAGAAAATAAAATCACAATATTTTTGCTTGGTTTGAGGTCAGCATAGGTGTCAAAAATACAAAGGCTTTATTTTCCTGCATCAATTAGCATATAGAGTATATAACAGGGTGTTTTAATTAAAGAGCGAATATACTATTGGGCATAATATTGAAGTATATCATTTGATTAGGCTCTAGATCTTCATTTTGTATATTCACCTAATCTCGAATTTTGTATTGCTTGCATTTTTTGATTGCTTTGTTAAATAATTTTTCTTTCCCATGAGTGCAGATCTTTTTATTAGTAAAATTTAGAAATCAAAATGATCAATAATTATTAACTATATTATGCTTAGAATATATTTTATTTTATTTTATGAAAAATTATTTATTCTTTTATTACATAAATTTATATTTAAATTTTCATTATCTTCTATCATTCTTGTCCATAACTCAGCAACTTTTTTTTGATGAATTAGATGAAGACCAAAGTTTAGAGCCGATAGAAAGAAACTCGTCAGAGATCGTGATTGTAGGAATGACCAACAATTAGGGTTATAGAGAATTTGTATTCTTCTATGTGGTGCTACTGATTTACCCCACTAACATGGCTGCTTTCTGCGCCAAAGTGCCATGCCATTTGTTTTCGTTCAAAGGACCAAAGCATAGATGTGATACTAATTTCAGTACTTCTTTGATAATGGTAGTTTTGGTACTCAAGCAGATTGCATAAAGAGAGAGCTTTTATAAATTATGACTTCATTGGAAAGAAATAGTCTCCAGTACCTCGCAGACGAGCATGGACGGATGCTTCCATTCAGGTCCATGTCCAGTTTAAGCAACTTCAGGATATCTAGTCCAGAAATTACTAACTCCAGGGGTATTACTACCTCTGACGCAAGAAGTCTTCTTTTCGAGATGAGATTGTTGCTGGTCCATTGTGAATTTTTACACGAAGCAAGCTTAAGCTACGCCCCCCTGACAAGATGCAATGCATGGCAGGCTTTGTGATTTAGATGCAGCAGATGATGCAATTAATGTTATCAGCAGTTCAGTTATGATATGCCAAAGTTATCTCAACATATAATGGAAGGAAGTTAATGAACTTTAGCCTGCTGTAGCCAAACTGCACCCTTCCAAGATTAATTTTGGACTTTCAAGTTTATTAACAGGACTTACATCCAAATGCTGACACCCTTCTAGGATTCAAACTCTAGTGCTGCTATTACAGCAATGGTTAAAGAGCACAATCAGGTTGGTCATTTGCGTCACATACTAGTTACTATTTGAATATTTAGGGAAATAGAAAGTCTGGTTTCCCTGGTCTCCCATAAATCTAATGTCTTGGACACGCCATAGATTAGAGATTTATTTAGAGTAAACACACATGCCCCACAACACCATGTTGGATTATAAGAATGTCCAAGATTATAGATTTTCCATAATAAAAGAACATGCCTCACAATACCTTGTTCGACGACAATTTCTAGAGGTACTTTAAGCATCACCAGGGAGCTAAAATCAAGTCACTGTGATGAACCTATTCTGCACAACAATGGAAGAAGGAATTTGAAACACAGCTTACAGGAGGAGGCTTGTCATTTATTTACTAGTTATGGAGCACATCATTGAACAGCTGTAAACCGATAAGAGGCATAAGAAAGTGATCCGTTGCTCCAGCTATGGTGTATCAGTTCAGCCTTTGCTCTCTCGCCCGCAGCCCCAAGAGCCACATGGAGAGGGTAGAAGTGCTCTGGCCAAGGGTGTGCAATCTTTGCACAGGGTGCCTTCTCCTCATATTGCATCACATCTTCATACCTAACGCAAAAAAAAAAAAAAAAATAGTTCCCATAAAATAGAAGGAACAACCAAATAAAAACCCAAGCTCTTCATATCAAGCACATTCAAACAGAATGATCTATCAACTCATTTCAATGATCCCAATGTTGAATTGCTTCAAGTGAAGGACTTTTATATAATGAGAAGTATACCTTCCATCAAGGAGAGTCTCTCTGAGCCAAGTATCAAAGTCCACTGCCCACTTAGCTGCAGGTGAATTGCCTCGGGTGATCATCCTCAGGTTGTGTGTGGCACTTCCTGACCCAATAATAAGGACGCCTTCCTCCCCAAGTGGAGCCAAGGCCTTCCCCATGTTGTAATGGTATCTAGCATCCTTCTGCATTTGGACAGAGAGCTGGCACACTGGAATGTTGGCTTCTGGGTACATGAGCATGAGGGGAACCCATGCACCATGATCAAGCCCGCGAGTTGTGTCTTCTTTAACATGGCCAAAGCCTGCTTCTTGCAGCAACTCCTTTACTCTCTTTGCCAATTTGGGTGCGCCAGGTGCAGGATACTTGAGCTGGAACAAAACCAAACTAGTATTATTAGGCAAATACATGGTAATGTAAGTGTTTACCTTTCAGGGGTGTGACAATGTTGAGGGTTGCCTGATTGATACTTGATGTTAAGAAAAAATTCCAACATAAATCTATCAAATTGAGCTGGAAACTAATATAATAAATGTTTTCTTTTGTCTGGTGTTGAAACCAAATAGCTGAGCATTATGAAACGTTGTTGAGTGAAAGGAGTTGCATTTTAAGAGAAAACCATGGGATCGGGAGATCAATTACTAAGTTACTAGTTCAAGAGTTCCTTTCTACGACAATACTATAGCTGGAAATGTAGTTATACCAGCTCTATTGCTACGTACATTAGTTATTCTTTCTTTTTTTTTAACTTCTACAATTATTGTGTGATACTGGCATTTCTCTTATAGCAAACCTTTTGTCCCAATCGAGTGATTGAAAATACATAATTCTTCTCTCAGAATTAAGAGGTTGTTCTTATATGGCCTCATTACAAGATGCAAATGTTTTACATGATTCATGCAATATTTATGAAAATACAACCACTTAACTAGAAATACATTTAAGGTGCACCACAAGATATAATATATATCATTCAATAAACTTTAAGATGATCATCCAATTAGTTTTAAGATGATGTGTCAGCTCTTCCATTGTATACGCTTCATGGCATAAAAGTAGAAATATGAAAGATGTAATGAAATGGGTGATGGCCAAAAAAATTTTAAAGAGAAATTGCTGAGATCAGGGAATGTTATCTGTAACCAGTCGTGAGGGAACAAGCGGAACAAGCCAACAGAGCACCTTTTGCCTATGAGATCAATGGAAGTTTAAGAACTTGTCCTTCCCCGAAGGGGAAAAAGGGAGTTTGGATTACAAACCTCTTCAATTCTGACCTGTAAGCACAATAACAACATTCTGGGAGTTCAAGACAATCTTGCCTGATTTATTCAGATAATTAAACTTATAAACATTTTACAAAGTTTAGGCTACTTGGGACAGCTACCCTTTTTGTGCTCAATGTTTTAAGTGCCACTGTGCCAGTCTGCGTCAGGCCAGTGCCAGTATCAATATTGGATCCAATAATACTTTGTAAGATTAATAATTTTCTTTTAATTTTTATATCTTTTCACATAACATGGCACATGCCATGCCAGCCAAACTTGTATATAGGGCTGCATGTGGATTGAGTTAACCTGCTGATTTGGAAATAATCCGAAATTAATCCAGTCCAATAGGTGCTTTTAATTATAACTATATCTGGTTGTCAATTACAACATGTTTTAGATAATGTCTACATATATTATTCTATTATATAATGTGTTTATGATATAATTAGATATTCACTTTACATATATTCATTATGGTAAGCGCTAAGATTATTGCGGATTTGATTTGATCTAAATATTCAATAGATTGATAAACTTAATATTATACCTACTCCAATCCAACCTGAATGGAATGGAAGTAGGTTTAGGTTCAGTATCTTGATCCGATTCAAAAATGGATTGGCAGCCCATCCCCGATCCAAGCCAGCCCATTGGCAGCCCTACATGTGTCAGGAGCACTTAAGTCTGCTTGTGCGAACCCCATTAGCTCTTTGACATGGGATGCAAACCAAAGCTAGAGGTTGTTGTGGTTCATACCACGTGAAAATGGACATCATTTACAAGCATTTATTGATGTAACAAACCCCATCGAAAGAGATCATTTATATCATTTACAAAGTTCGTTGAATGAATATTTCAACAAGGTATTTGAAATGTGGAAGTTTGGACTGCTTTAGTGTGATAATGTTACCTGATTATTAGTGTCTGTGTGTGTATTCTTTTCGAGGAATGATTGTATTATTTGTTCCACAATGAAAATTATTAGTCTGGAAATCATTCACACCTGCCAGATCTTTCTGCTGATTCATTAAATAAACAAAAGCATTAGTTCCTAATTCCAACAACAAAAAGTCAAAAACTTTTGTTAGGCTCATGGGGTCGACCGAACCGCTTTTTCCAACTGATTATATAAACCATTGAACCAAGTTTTTTTGTGGCTCCTTC
Organism: Phoenix dactylifera; assembly: GCF_009389715.1. Classification (NCBI taxonomy): domain Eukaryota; kingdom Viridiplantae; phylum Streptophyta; class Magnoliopsida; order Arecales; family Arecaceae; genus Phoenix; species Phoenix dactylifera. Next base: position 24,691,061 of record NC_052392.1, on the reverse strand, counting down.
ATGCATTGCTGACCAAATTCTCCATCAAAGAATAAAAGAAATTAAGTATTTTCTCATTTTATCTAAATACTTCCCATGCATCAAACAAATATTAGTTTTGTAGAATGAACTAAAATTTATTCCTCTTCTAAGCCTAATTGATTGAGACCACCCACCAGCTCCTTCCAACTACCATTGACTTTCTTAAACAATTTTCAAATGGATTGCTGATGTCTTAATGGCCAGATCATTCAGACAAGCCTTCCAATGAATAAAATGTAATACTGTCCTGAATCTTTTATCTAAACAGCTCTCCAGACTATGAAGGTAGTGCATTCTGATGAATTATTCAGTGAACCGATTCATTACACAAGATCTCTAAGGTTCTTTGAGACTTTCCACCGAAAGCTTCCTGTTATTCACATACCTTTCGTATTTCTTTCTTAATTCTACTAATCTCTGAAACTCCCGAGCATATCCTTTTCTTCCCGAATAATTAATTTTTTTTCCTTTAGAAATCAGAGTGGCTTTGTTACCTTCTCATGCTTTATTAAATCTCTTTGAAAATTCTTTTAGTAAAATAAAGCTCTTCTGCTGGATTACCATATTTGCATTCTTTATCTCCTTAACTGAATCATCCTGGTTACATTCTTATCCTGAAAAATCAGATAATCCTTATCTAATCAAACAAGACAAAATAAGGCAACTACCAAGAGTTTCTTAGTTTCCGAAGCATCTAAATGCTCCCATTACCAGGAGTTTGAAATAAATAAATAAAAAAGCACCATTTTTTAACCCAAGAACAGCAAATTATAACAGAACCAATTAAATTCACCAAACTTTCACCCAACTTTGCAAATGAAAGGAAAAGGTTCCATCATTTGTATGAACAAAAGCACAGATAAACATTAGACTCAAGAAATTCTGAAAAATGGAGGAGAAGAAAGAAAAAAGAGCATTCTAACCCATATCCTTATAAGACGACCAATCAAGAGAAGAGATAGAAGCGATGGTCACCTGGTACATGGGTTTGGGGAAGCCATAGAAGTCGTAGATGGTGTCGGAGGGCCCCTCGACGGCATTGACGGTAGGCTCCGCGGTGTCCCAGTGAGCAGAGGCGACGAGGATGGCCCTGGGGACGGGGTGGAACACCTTGGCCTTCCACGATTGGAGGAAGTGCCTCGCCGCCAAGCTCTCATCGATCGACAGCGTCGGAGACCCGTGCGATATAAAGAACGTATCCATGGCCAATTTCAGAGAGAGCGAGAGAGATAAAGAGAATAAAAGAGAGGAAAAAATAAAGAAGAAATGAAAGTTTTGTTCCGAGAGAGAGAGAGAGAGAGAGAGAGAGAGAATGGAGGAGAGGAAAGAAGGCTTCCCTTCTTTATAAAGAGAAACAAAGGCCTTTTTTGCAAGGAAAAACAGAGGCGAGGGAATTCTTTTTTCAGGCCCGCGGGTTTGGTGGACGAGCAAGGGAAGGAAGCGTGTCGGCGCCTACCTACTCGGATCGTTGCGTTGATTTCAGTAGGGACCTTACCAAGTTTTTATAAATTTTTTGTATACATATATTTTTAAAAAAATTAAATTTATGTGAATATTTTTTGAAAAAAATTTCTATTTACTCCTATATCTTCGTAAAATACTATTTTTTACAAATGTTTCTAAGATTATGATCCTTCTAACACTATTAATAAAAATTATATCTATTTTAATAAAAATAAAATAAAATTTTGAAATTATTTTTTTTCTTATCTTATAAATGTTTGTAATTGTACATCCATAAAAAATATTTAATTATTTTAATTTAAAATCGTTAATTGTTTAACACAGTGTGGATATATATGTGAAAATAAGGATAAAAAAATAGAATAGTAAAATAAATATTTTATAAGAATATATATGTAAATATTAATTTTTAAAAAATATTTATATAAAATTTGATATTTAGATGGATGTTTATAAAAAAATATTACGCTATTTCTTTAAAAAGATCAACCTGTCGTTGTTTTATATTTTGAGTAACGTGGGACCCAAATGATAATAGACCATTGCTAACGTCAAGATGAGCGATATTAGGAAAAGATGGACGGCATCTGAGATTCTAGAAGGGGAATGGGTCAGCAGGGAAGGCAAATGCATGGATGGGATGGGATTTTAGGCCTAGTATTGTTTCTTGGACCAGATAATCAAGAAGGCTGAGATCTTAGTTTGTTCCAACATGGTGATCTCTTTGTATACTTCCCTACCAATCTGAAATCCATATGAATGGGAAAAAAGGATCGGGTAAATTGGCAGCTAGCAGTAAATGCAGGGTGTTTTACGTTCCTAATATGATATCAAAGATGGTTTTAAATGCAAATGTAGGTATGGATGCGGGTGTGCCGTTCGACAAAGTAGATATTTTAGAAACACTTTTCACAGCGTTTTAAAAATGAGTGCAAGTAGAAGATTTCAGAATGAGTGGATTTTAAGCAATTTCATTGGACACTTAACCTTAAGTTGTTTTTGTGTTACAAATCCAACTTTTAGATTTCATAGGAGCTGAGGTGATTTGCAGCACAAAATATTCACTTTGCATTCACGTGCCCACATTTGTATCTGAATTTTAACTTTTGGGGACTGCTGAGACATCACTTTCCATACAGAGATTATGGATGAGATGACTTTGAAATCCATCCAATTAACATGCGATAACAAGTTGTAATTATCTGTTTGTAATCATGTTCGCTGGAATGCCAAGAGGATGTAGCTTCAGACATAATTCAACTGCTGCAATTAAAATGGGCTTGGTCAATAGCTTCAGAAACCTAATAGTAGATGACAAGAACTGGAGAAAATTTTGTACGCTGATCCAACTTAAAATCAGAAATAGAGTATGAAACAATTTTCGTACATACCTGGTTGGTCAAAAATTGATTTTGCGGCAGTGATAAGGGTGCAGATGAGCTTAGAAGCACACTGCTCAAGCTTCGCTCGAGTTTAAGCTTGATTTGACTCGATTATTATTCAAACTTGAGTAGCTCAAACAGTTTTTTGAGTCAAACTCAAGTAGCAAAATACTTGACTCAAAAGCACACGAATTTAATCGAACATATATATTCTTAATAATATTATATTTTATTTATAATATATATTTTTAATTTAATATTTAAAAATATAATATTATGTTATAGTTTATATTAAGCATATTTTTCACTATGACTAAGGCTCAACTTTGAGCTTGAACTCCAACTCAAATATAGCTCAGTTAATATTCGAATCAAGTCAAGTAAATCTCAAGTGTTGTTTTTTTGTTTTTGAACGAGTCAAGTTGAAACTTGAATATTAAGACTAGATCAATCTCGAATCAAATTTTGAGCCCTAATATTTAAAAACGAGTCAAACGAGTCAAGCTTAAGCCTCTAGCTTCTCGACTAGGCTCAAGCTCGATTGCACCCTCAGGCACGTGACTAAAATAATATTTAATCGCTTCGGTAAGTTAAGCACTCAGACTTGCCATCACGAGTTCTCATTTATCACATAACCTGCCATTATCTTGGACGCAGACAATTGCTGTGTCATATCAATATCATTCATTTTGAGTTTCAAATTTGATTTAATATTGTCAATACTGCTCTTGTAGATGATGAAAAGGATGAGAGGAAAAAAGGGCATTATGTTGGCATCATGGACTTTAAACCATACTCCTTAGTGACATTGCTTATGAAACATATTTTATTATTATAAAATAAGCAAAACAAACACGATGCAACTAGAACAAATATAGTCTACCCAATACACCACTCAAGTATAGCATTATGTCCTAAACAGCGGGGTTAGACATGAAAGATCTTCCACGATTCATTAGCAAACCTGTTCGGTGGTTTAATAATCACAAAGACTATCAAAATCCATCAATTCTAGAGACCACTGCACTAAACAGGGAGGCTCGGTAGCTATCAAAGGAGCCTACCTGTTTATATTTTCTTTTTTGAAGAAAAAATGTGTTGCCCTAGCCAAGAAAAAAAAAAAGAAAAAAAGTGTTCCTAGAACAGATTGGGATATGAGTTTGCTAAGAATACAATCCACTAAAGTAATGCAACTTTTGTACATAATACAAGTCCTTCATAAACAAAAGCAATTACAAATCATACTACAAGGATATTGAAGTAACATTTTCTACAAGAATATCGAAAAAGAAATAAAGTCAATATTTTTCTTAACAACAAATATTTTCCAACAGTATTCTCCTAGGCATGGTCAAATTATGATGCTCCTATAACAGAGGCTAACAAACCATCACGAATATCCCTGCTGATCCTTGAACTTGCACTGGATCAGAAACTCAGGTGTCATCAACTCGAGAGTGGAACACAAAACTTGGGAAGGTGGTGGTGATGTCCCTGTTTATGAAATACGTAATATTAGCAAAACAATCATGAAGCATATGCATGAAGTTCAAATCAGGAGAATGAAACATTTGAAACTTAGAATAGATGCAGATTTTCTAATTGACAGATATTTCGTCTTTGACTTGGAAAAGTATCAGCATAATAAATATTTAATATATGAAAAAAAAAACACTTCCTTTACTGTACTACACATGTATTTATTCTAGATCCAACATATGCAATCATATGACAAGTTGCAAAATATATACCTAAATCATATGATGGCAAATCTGGTAAGATATATGTTATAGTAACACAGAAATCTCACTAGCATTAAACATCATCAAGTTCATGAAATCAACTGAATTTGTCAGACTCCAAGTAGTTAGCCCAAGCTACAATCTCCAGTACCATATCTAACGAGAGAAATTAAAAAGCAATTAACACGAGAAACAATATATCTAAGCTTGTAACAGTACACTAACACCACTTATTGTTAGGCCACAACCAAGAGGTGCCTGGCTACTCTGGCCAATATAGGAAATACCAAAATTTGTATGATGTTTTTCACTTGTATGATATTTAACTTCATTGCAAGTGTTAGCTCATAAATTTTCACCTAATTTAGTGGGGCAAACTAAGTGGTGATGTGTAATGTCATGTCCAAACTTCTATAAGAGTCAAATTCTATATGACATGTCTGTTTCATTGGAGGTGTCATGTAATGTCCAAGACTCCCAAAAAAAGTTTCCATTTTGAAAAATCTGTAAAGCATCTCATTTCAATGTATATAACAATAATTAAAATGTTAATTGAAAAGAAAGATCAGTGACAAAATCTTGCCCTATTATCTCAAGTAAAAGGTTGTTCGTTGGTTGTATGAGCTTATTTTGCATGCCCTTTAAGAAAGGTTTCCCTTCCTGCCAACAAGTCTTCCAAAGTTGATGGTAACCCCATCTCACCCTAAATTGCCTTGGCCTGAACATCCTAAGCAGATATCAGGTTGGCAATGGTGGCAACAAAAACACAAGGGTTACTCATTGCTGGACTTAGCCCAAGATGTTACAGCATGAGCTGACAACAGCCATGCATCACCTTCTTTCATGTTCTCAGAGTCACCTCTCTGTTTCAAAAGTATTCACGGAATGTCAAGCCCCAATGAGGTTCTTCGCTTGTACAGGCCCCTGCCAATTCCTTTTAATGATCGTTATCTTCCACAATGCTTTGCTACACAAGTGAAATTTATTTATGTAGGAAAGACTTGCATGGTCTTTACCAAAGCAGTCTAATTTCTAAAAGAGAAATAAAGTTTACAAAATAAATTTCATGATTTTGTAAAAAAATATTTGTTGCAAGGAACACACAACTCAGATATTTTTAATTCAAGGATTAAAAATAAACTGCACCATAAATCGAACAAATTAAGGCTTCTATGTGGGTTTTCTTTGTCACACTACTCCAAACTAAGATCTTAAACATAGCTAGGGCACTGGTTTAACATTTTTTTTGTAAAGAGTCACATGTTCGGTGTGTTATTTGACATTTATTTATTTTTTCATTTCTTTTGTATAACATGGTAAGTTGATGGATCAATATAGATTTTTTTAGCTAGGTTATATAGATGCAGAAGCATCCTACTAACAGAGTCTCCGGCTGCATGAAATTACATATTTGACTAAATATGCTGCTGTCATACTGCATCCATACCAACACCACTCAAGTTTCATTCTGCTACTATGCCCCTAATGTTTTACGAGTTACAACTGTTTCACAACCTGGTAACTATGTCCTCCAAAGACCAGTACAACTCTTCATTTCTACCCCCCAATGAGGTTCTTCGCTTGTACAGGCCCCTGCCAATTCCTTTTAATGATTGTTATCTTCCACAATGCTTTGCTACACAAGTGAAATTTATTTATGTAGGAAAGACTTGCATGGTCTTTACCAAAGCAGTCTAATTTCTAAAAGAGAAATAAAGTTTATAAAATAAATTTCATGATTTTGTAAAAAAATATTTGTTGCAAGGAACACACAACTCAGATATTTTTAATTCAAGGATTAAAAATAAACTGCACCATAAATCGAACAAATTAAGGCTTCTATGTGGGTTTTCTTTGTCACACTACTCCAAACTAAGATCTTAAACATAGCTAGGGCACTGGTTTAACATTTTTTTTGTAAAGAGTCACATGTTCGGTGTGTTATTTGACATTTATTTATTTTTTCATTTCTTTTGTATAACATGGTAAGTTGATGGATCAATATAGATTTTTTTAGCTAGGTTATATAGATGCAGAAGCATCCTACTAACAGAGTCTCCAGCTGCATAAAATTACATATTTGACTAAATATGCTGCTGTCATACTGCATCCATACCAACACCACTCAAGTTTCATTCTGCTACTATGCCCCTAATGTTTTACGAGTTACAACTGTTTCACAACCTGGTAACTATGTCCTCCAAAGACCAGTACAACTCTTCATTTCTACCCTTCACTCAGTGTCTTGACTATGGTTTACTGTTTACTAACTGGGATTTAACTAGCATGCATGCTCAAACATTCTTTACTTTTCTAACTCACAATTGGTCTTTCTTAAGCTTAACATTGAACTGTCTTGATCCTCTCAAAAAACCATTGAACTGTTTTGCTCTCTACCTTTGTCTGGCATCTGCAACAAATTCTAGCATCTTATTTACATGTTCCCTTTTTCATTGCTGCCCCTGATCCCCATACTTGGTGAGCTTATCTCTGTTAGCCTTGCCTTGCACCTTCACATCTACTATTCATCAATTGTTTTAATGCCTCAATACCCTCATGACCTCTTGACCATCGAGTATTTTCTTCAACACCATCAGCGTTTGCCCCACTTACTATTACATCACCTTTCTTACATTGCCCCCTTCTTCCAAGAATTATTATGCACATCATGGTCATCATTTCAAAGGCAACCTTGTGGTGTATTGTCCATCTTGAGTCAACTTGAACCTCCAAGAGCATTTGAAACCTTCAATGTGCGTATGTAAGTCTAGGGTGATGTACATATATGTAGTTTTTCATTCTTTTGGTATGGATATATGCCTAGACTCTTAAAGGCAAAATATATGTTTTCTATACATGTACCTCTGTGCTATTTCTCAGTCAGAAGGTTTAAATTATGCACATCATCGTCATCATTTCCAAGGAAACCTTGTGGTGTATTATCCATCTTGAGTCTCCTTGAACCTCCAAGAGCATTTGAAACCTTCAATGTGCGTATGTAAGTCTAGGGTGATGTACATATGTAGTTTTTCATACTTTTGGTATGGATATATACCTAGACTCTTAAAGGCAAAATATATGTTTTCTATACATGTACCTCAGTGCTATTTCTCAGTCAGAAGGTTTAAATTTTTATGACTGACATTTCAGCTTGATACCCAACTGAAACATTGACCACACTCTGACAGTCCCCAAATTTCAGCATAACAATGAGAAGACACTTCCTAAAATTTCAAAAACATGAAGAAGAAGATTTTTTACATTCCTATAGATCCATCCTAGGCCAGTCAGTCAAGATATAACCATGAGTAGGCAATGCAAAATTTCCAAATAACCATACGTGTGCTATGTTTATCCACAAATGTCATATGCAAGCTATGCAGCAGTAAAAAGGACAAGAATTCCAATTTTCATCAAAAATTCATGTAATTTAATACATATATCATAACTATATTGATAACAAATCAATAACGAGGATATACTTGAGATATTGGAGGGTCATATTCTTTAGCAAAGAAGGATGTCTCAAGACAAGGCTACGCCACTCTTCCTTGTCAATTTTTCCATCATGTTTTGTATCAGCTTCTTCAAAAGTCTGAGATGAAAGAATAAGAAAGAAACACCATGTGGATCAGCCAGAAATATTTATATCCTATCATAAGAAGACAATTAAACATGGACAAATTTTCGCAATATCCACAATGAAAGAAAATATTGGTCCTACAGCAACATGGATGAAACATGATATCCATCTCTCTATAACAATAGGTAAAAGCCTTTAGTAGTAGGACTCACTCCTACGATTATGGCATGTTATATGAAGCTTTTTTCTATTATTTTCTTTTTCAGCAATGGCTTCTTAAGTAGTCCAACGTCCAAGTTGTTTCTTAAACAAGCCTCAACCGGCCGGCTAAGAGGCGCTCCACCCATGCGCAACTCTGCAGCCCTTTTTTAACTCTTTTTTTCTTAAGCACTAGGAAAAATCTATGTTAAAGTCCGAATGCAAGAGAAGTATGTTGGAATTGCTTTCAAGCAAGGTTTGTCATCTCGATACTGAACTCCATATTGGTACCATCCTATTACAGTGTCGGTATGCGATATGGTACGAAGCAGCAAGGCGTATAGAGTGTCGGTACAGCACGAGACGGCCTACTGATTTGATACAATACGGTATGATACGCCCGGTATGGTATGGTACCAATCAGTACGGCAAACCTTGCTTTCAAGTATATATAACGCCCACCTCTTATATTTCTCAATAGATCATAGCCATCCTCGCAATCTTTATGCATAGATTAGTCCAAATGTCCAAGTATATAATTCTTACGAAATCTGAAGAAATAGACTGTAAGTCACATAGAAGACCCTAGAATGAAACGTTATAGATCAGCAGCAATATGAGAATATGTAGTGAGTTAAGGACTGAAAAAACCTCCTAAAAACATTAATCATGGTCATTCTATGAGGTAGACTACAACAGACTAATAGCTCTTAATGCAGTTGACAGGATAAGACTCCATCATTAGGTTTTATCCATATAAATTCCCTTTGCACTAACTTGATGGTCAAAACACCTTAGACATCTACGATCATCATACTTTTGCTGCATGCAGTTATTCACAGGCACAGTTAACATTTAATTTGGCTCTCTGTGCACCAAAATACCTCTTCCAATCCTTTCTTACCTTGCACTTACCTTGACTATTACAAGAACTTGAAGCACTTGCTCTATCTTAAATTATATTGCCTTCAGCCATGGGCATAGCTGAGTATATGGTGAACCAACTATATCCATGCAATAATTCATTCACATTCAACATACATCCAGCTAATGAATCCCAACAGATCTTATGGGATGGCGACATGAATCAAAGTTTATAAGCCAACCATCATTCTCACGAGCTTAAATTCGGCCACAGACCGTTGCGCCAAAAATGTTTGAAGAATTGAAGATAATTAAATTTAAGAAACAACAAATATTAAAATGATGCAATCTTAAACCATGCCCCATTCTTCAATTTAATCTCATGTCATAATCTCCTAGTGTGCAAATCTCCACACATGCTAATGAAAAACTTCATCCTTCTTGCTATTGGTCTTCATAAAATATTTTTTACTCAACTTCTCGCATGGGATATGTTTATCCTTGGTTGCAAGCAAAGCCATTACAATCAGAGTCATCACCAGGAAATGCGGAAAAAATTGCATATCAGATACGATTATCCATGGAAATGTATGTGAATTATTAGTTGTTAGCCTGTATTAAAACAGAAAGCAAATGAGCATAGAAAGGAAAGAATACAGTTGTTCGCAATTAACAACCTAATCTATAGATAAATTATTGAATGTTCTTTGAAGGTATCAGACAGCAAAAATGTCATGGATATGCAGAAGAAGAGGCATATATATTGATAAACAATTCAAACATAATATTTGTTCAGTAGCCCACCTTGTCAATAATACTTTCTATGACTTCATCAGAAAGATTCATGCCCGATTCAGCAAGCGTAGCGACTACCATTTGCTTCACCTGTGCAACAAAATCTTTAGTTGCATCTTGTAACCAGATGAAACAACTCTAACTCCATGGCAGAGGTCTATCAGAACCTAAATTGAGAACAAGTTCCACTGATGTGATGTTTGATAAGGCAATTTGCTTCTGAAAAACATGTGAGCAGGAAATTAAATGGAATGCACCTAAGATAAAGTAATAACACATGTTTCCCAGTTGGCATTTAACATCATTAAGCTACAGAAGGAAAACAAAACAACACCAAGTAGGTTCCTTCTCATTATGACTGTTCATTGTCCACAATCTGAGAGTACTGTTGATAGTTGTGTTACATAAATTGTTTGTAATAGGGATACTGAATAAGTCATGCAGAACAAACCAGGTCATTCATGGAGCCTTACTAAAGTACTCATCAGATACGGGTTCTAGACACTAAATTTGGCTGAATACAGGAAAGTCTAACTTAAATCTACTAATTCAAAGCCGCAAAATACCAATTAACTAAAAAAAGAAAACTGAAATGTCACTCCAAATCAAGTATTAATTATACAAAAAGTACAAACAGGAAGACCTTTTCTGGATGACATCAGAACAGTTGCATGGTTCTTTGAATATTTGATTGACCAAAGGTGTTTTATTTCCATTGCCATTGAATATTGAATCTTTATATGTGACCAGGTATATATTCCAAAGTTGCCTTTTCTTTTCTTTTTCTAACATTAAATGCTTACATGAATTATGATCCACATGGACCTAAGTCTAGGTCGAAATAGCAAGCTGCCTGTCTCAATTTGACCAAGTCAAGGCCAAGTTTTGGTGGACTTTATGGTGCCTGATAGTTTCGATTTTTATGGTTTGCAAAGGCCTTGTAGGCAAAAATCTTGTTAAGTTAATTTGCAGATCCAGCAGAAGCAAGACCAGGCAGCGTTATTATGAAGAGAATGGTACGTGACAAAGAGGTCCCAAGTACATAACATGAGTTGTAAATCTAAGAAATAAGAGGAAGTGGAGTTGCCTTGAATTGTAAATAAGTGAACAAGATGATATGACAATTGGAGTTAAGGTTTAAAAAGGACCATATAAGGAGAGGGGACTTTGTCAAAGGGTTAGGAATGAGGAGCTGGCAATTTAAGAAACTACAAATAGAAGTTGAGGTAAAGGCGTTGAAAGCATTAGCATTAATCAAGGATACAGTTTTGTACTTCTATGGCATGTATGTGACTGACAAAGGATTCATTTAGCCAACCTAAAGTACCTGCAGTAAATCTAATTTAACTAAAATTTGCAGTAGCCATTGTAAGTGTGATATAATCTTAAGACAGCTATAATCATCATTGTGTTTTCATTTATGCTTTCCTGTATTTTTCTCTTGTATGCTCCTGGCACCAAAACAGAATTATAACTACGAGGTGATCCCAGTAGCTCACATAGGCAGCAACATACATAGAACACAAGAAAACAAGATAAGCAGAACAATCAATGCATAGAAAAGGATTGAAAAACTCAAATGTAGATATCAAATTCTAGAGCATATGGAAGGCGCATGAAATTCACGAAGAGGAAATCCATGATATTGATAGGTGAGAAATTTTAACTTTATCAGGAACATGGATAGAGCCAAAGATTTTGGAAGTGATAGGAAGGGCATCCATCGAACAAGTTTTTTCATGACTATGGCTCTTTATACAAAAAGATGGAGCCATAAAAACAAACCTTGCTTACTTAGATGGAGCTATAAAAATAAACCTTGCTTAGATACGCGGTTATTTGCCTGACAAGCATTATCTTGTCAATAAGCATCATATGGATCTCATACGTACATTGCGGACAATGATATGTTCAGTTACATCACATGGATCATGTTCTGTCTGCGGTCACAGCTCAGAGAAAATAGGGGGGAAAATATTTTGAAGACCCTTTTTATCACAGAGGACACAAACCAAGAGCAGCTGATTGTAAAACTATTAGGTGCATAGCTTCCTCAATAAGCCTTGTTGTTATGTTATATAAAAAAATATAGAAATTTACTTGGTAATTGACAGTTTACTTCTAACAAAATTCTAACTCCAAAATTTAAAGGATCGGATATCAAGTACGGGATTGGTACAGTTCTATTTAAACGAATCCATGCAAGCACTAGCTAGTGAAACATATAAATAGAAAGCTCAAAAGCATTTCAATGGGTAATAACGAGCAGGAATGAGTAGCTGAAGCAAACAATGTACCTGAAAGCTATTAAAATTAAGGACCACCTAAGTACTCTTAAAGTAGAATAGGGAAAGAAATCATCTCATATGCACAATATTCAAGTTAGTAAATTTGGACCATGACTAGGAGTAATTAAATTGAATGGGATTTGTTCAGAAAATTGACATGGAACCAAGAGGCCTGTGCCTTAATTTTTGTGCCAAAGCCTGCCTTCGGGTCAAAGGGTTTCCTGAACAATGACATGGCCAAGCTAATCAGCAATTAATGCATTTCATAGTCTACCGGGACAAGTTTTGACTTCCAAAGCAAAAAAATCTTCATACGAAAAGAAAACGTCCAAATGATGTCAGCATCCAAGTTCAACAAACAGCACTTCAGATATCTAGCACAAAAACTTTTGCATCAAATGTAACCAAAGTAATCAGCCTTCACAGGATACATATCAGCATGAAACATCTGCAGCCTCTTGACCACTGACCAGCCTAGTTTGAAACAGAGCGGCAACCTAGCCAATGCCAAAATCAATGTGTTTGATCAATTAAATATAGTTTTTACTGCACCAGATAGTCCTTTTTTTTGGTTAAGTTTTTACAAAAATCTCGCTTTACCCTGTACCTTTTCATAACTAAGTCGAATCCTAGAGACATCTACAAGTCTTAGTACAAGTTTCCTAGAAGTTACAGATACCCATGCATCCTTCGCCTTTCAACCAGGTATTGAATGAGATAAAGTTACAGTCCCAATGTGGGGGTTCCTGTCTAGTGACATGTGTCGTTGTGAGGGTTCCTCTCGAGCGACATGACTCTCTCTTGCTGTGGTGTTATTCCATAGCAACCTAGGTCCAACTCTAGGGCCTTCGAGTGTGACTCCAAAAGAGACACTTGTTGAAGCCAATGGGAGGTCACATGGAAAGCCCAATTGATGGCTAGTAAAAGATAAATGCTAGCAAGAAAGCCTTCTAAATCCCTTAGTTGATGCTCATACTGGCAATAGTAAAATCCGTCAACGTTACATTTATTTAGTTTGCAAAACAGTGAGGCTATCAAGTGGTTTTTGAGTGTTATCAAATGATACAAACTGTTTATATAAATGACCTTATGAATGTATACACACACACACACACACACACACATAGGTTCAAAGATTTCAGTTATAGAAAGCAAAGGCTCAAGCATTGGGTGTACCGGCCCGTATTCGCTGGTATGTACCACATCAACCAGGAACTGGTAGTCAGAACTCCCTCAAGACCGATTTATGAGTGCCTCAGCCCAAACCGGCCCACACAAGCAGCCACAGATCAGCCATGTGCTGCCCGGTACTGGTCTTAAAAGTGTTTTTCCACCTTTCTTTTTTCCTGCTTTGAACTATTCTGAGCAACAACTTATGGCTATGTGGTACTACTACATATATGGGACCACACCTCCATTTTAAAAATCTTTAACAAGGACATCTAAAATATTAATGAAGATAGATGATGCATAAGATCTAATCTAGATGAGACTCTGTTACTTAAGCTAGAACACAGCATATTACAAATAAGTTAGAGACTCGAAAAGCAATCCATATACTAAGAAAAATTCAACATCCATTTAGAAAACACTATCATAAACCCAGCGTGCTATAGGTATTGTAGAAAGAAAGATTTGAATTTGGCATATCCAGAACCTAATCATATACAATTGAACTGGAAGTGCATCCTAAAATTCAATGCTCGACAACCAGTAAAATGCATGTTCAAATAAATATAGCATACCTCTTGTCTTTCAATAAACCCTTGCTGCTTGAGATCGTACAGTTGGAAAGAAACTAGAAAATATAATATACATTTAGATTTCATCGATGATAATTCAGTCAACAATATCAAGATAAATTTGAAGAAAAATGTATGTGTATTAAAAATATAATATGCAAAAAGCGTGGGCTGGAAGTTCGCGAAATGCACTTCTAATTGTGAAGCTGACTACAAGCATGCAGACAGGCAGGCACACACCTGCACACACACACATGCCCATGCACAAGCATGCACAGTGCGTGCACATGCATATGCTCAAGCATGCACAGTGCGTGCACATGCATGTGCGCCCGCACATACATACACAATCATGCAGGCAGGAGCACATACACATTATAAAGAATGTTTAGATAACACAAAGTGGTAGAAATGATAGCAGTTAAAATGCTAGCTTGACAACAAAAAGAAAAAGGTGTACTTACTTAAGAAGCAACCCATCACCTAGCTGCCACCTACTGGCCTAGGCTTGGAGGACACCATATCAAACATGGATCCATGTCCAGGACATAGGCATCATGGTCTATACCATACATACACACCATGCCAACCAGGTACAAACACATAATGAGGGGTACATACTGTTCTACTCTGCATACATCAATACAAATGGATGCGTGCCAGTGTAGCAACCAATGAAAACCAGTACAGACTAGCATGGGCCGATACCTTTTGCTATGAACCGTGAAACATGACTAGCATAGCATGGCATGGAACAGTACCCTACTGAATCATGCTATCCTATGATAGGTGTTAGATTTATGCCCTAGAAGCCAATCCGGCTGACACATTATTAATTCTGGGACATAGTTTTATACTTGACTTTATTATTATTGAATAATAAATGGGCATCTTTTTCATTCATATTGTATATGTGTTTATGAATCGTCCAAGAAATTAATAAGATGATGATGCATATTCTCAAGAGTTGAGAATTTGAGCCATGTGTCATTGGTGATTAATTTCTAAATGTTTCTGATCGATGGATTGTCACGAGGACGGTGATCGATCCAAAGAGATCAGTGCACAGATCACTTTCCTTATTGATGGACGAGTCTCGAGTCCACAGTGTAGGGACACTGAAGTGATAGTGCAGATGCTTGTTAGAGAACAAGGATACTGAGCATGACCAAGATAAGAAGTCACTTGGATGTCTATCCACTCGTCAGTGACTTACTTGATGTTGCAGTAGTATGACTGATCCTTTGACCTACGGTGCTTCGGCTATTCATAGTGAGATTGCTGTAGTTTGACTGCACATATACATGGTCTCTAGCCATATGGATCCTTGTGGTGTAGATTAGCTGCAGTAGGTTCACTGTAGGAGTAGAGTATGCACCTACAAGGAATCTATCGATCTTGGTAGGTAAGGAGTGATCCCATGTGATTTATAAGGCTGAGTTCATAAGACCTCGGCCGGGGCAATATGTACAGTGGAGAAAGAGTTTTTCACTCTCGAATTTAAGTCGAATAAATCTAGACATATGACAGACGACGGAATTTGACGAGTTATCCATGACCTTCGTCCTGTAGAGATCCATGATAGAAGGACTATATCATACGATAACTGCACCTAGAGGTTCATCATTCCATTCTGCTGGGTTGCCACTACATGCTGTTAGGTGTCACTGGTGGATGGTGAGAGTCACAGGGACTATCTTGATGGTCGATGATCCCTGGTGAGTTGAGTTAAAATTGTTCCAACCCATTGAAAGAAGTTTTCAATGATATTGTGATAGAGATCGCAATATATCTCACTACCAAACAGAATAAAAACCTATGGGGTCACACACATTAGAGGTATTGACTGATCCGATGGTTGAATTGTGATTTGAAATCACAAATAATTCACAATTATCAATTTGATTGATAATTGGTGTAACACACTAAAAGTTAGTGAGTTGAAGAAGGAATAATTGCAATTGGATTGCAATTTAATTGAATCAGTTGGATTTAATTAATTGGGCTTGATCATATTAGACTAGAGTCCTACTTGGAGTAGGATTTTTAGAGTCCTAATTGGATTAGGACTTCAAATTAAAATAGAGTCCTACTTGGAGTAAGATTTCTAAAGTCCTAATAAGATTAGGACTAAAATTGAATAAGTCCTAATTGGATTAGGAGTTCTTAAGTCTTAATTAATTTTAATCTAATAAATTAAGATGACTCCTAATTGGATTAGGATTGAAGAGTTCAATTGAGTCATGGTTCAATTGAATCCTAATTAGATTAGGATTTAAAGGAGAAAGATTGGGTTCACCTAATCCTCTTTGGAAGAGGATTAGACTCCCATCTATGTGGCCACACCCCCCCCCCCACTTAATTTGATTAAGTGGGGCGTGGGATTAGAGGGGATAAGAGGGAGGGGAGTACGCCCCTCCCTTGGTTTTACGTGAGCAAAGAAAGGAGGGGCTACGCCCCTCCTCTCTTAAAGATAAACTTAAGCTCCTAAATTTTAGGAGCTCAAGTCTAGGGATTAATTTAAAGGAGGGCTTGCGGCCCCCCTTTCATACGACTCCCAAGTGCATCACGGCAGCAACCCCTCTCCCTTTCCTTGGGTTTCAGCCGCCAACATAAAAAAAAGAGGGAGATAAACATGAGCTCCTAAAAATTAAGAGCTCACGCTTAAGATAATTCAAAAGGATGGCATGCGGGCCCCCTTGAACCCTCTTCTTAGAAAATACGTGGGATCTTCTCCTCTCCCTTTTAAAGCCGTGAACAGCACCTCTCCCATCTTGTTTTCAGCCGTGAGACAGAGAAAAAAATATAGGGAGGCGTGCATCCTTTCCTTCTTCCACTTTTTGGTTCCAAGACAAAGGGAAAAAAAAAGGCTGCAAGGCTTTTGTTCTTCTTCCTTGGATCCATCCTTCTTCTTCCTCCTCCCCAAGGCAATCAAAAGTTGATTCAAAGGGAGGTTTTCAGCCATCAAAAGACATCTCTGCAAGGGAGCTAGCACCCTAGGAAGATTCGAGAGCTTTGATCGGTCCTCTACCTCGTATGGATACCCATAGAGACCAGACGCGTGTGCGGCTTCAAGCGAACCTTCAACAAATACCACGATCATCAGTTTGCAGTGATTATCTACCCGCACAAGATGAATATCTGATCTTCCTAATTATGTAAAAAGTTTTTAATCCTAATCTATCTACGAACGACAGTTTTAAAATACGTTCATGCGATGAACGGAATCTCGCGCATGCCCCTTCCGCTGCATTCTGATTTTTCTGCAGCGTGCGAGGGATCCCAACAATAGGCACAAGTGCATCATGTTGCTCCTTGTACCTTAATCTCTAATGTATATGCACTTGCCACTTTGATTTAACTAAAGATCCTAGCAGTATAAGTGAAGATGAAACCATCTCAAGTCTACATAAAATTGACAAAATCCTAGAAATTCAAGGAACAAGATTTAATTAATCATTAAAGGATCATGTATCTAGATAACTTGATTTTTGGTATAACAATGCCATGATTGACCAGCATCCACATTCCAAAGTAGCATGACATGTTCTACTACAAAATTCCATTCCACCCATCATGTAATGATAATCTGGAATTTGGGTACAAAATGGTACAATTCAAAGCTTTCATAATTAAATTTCCAGGATTTACTCTCCACATGACCAAAACTTTCAAGTGCTTTAAACGGTACTGAAGGTTTTCACAAAATAGTTATCTACCAGGAGTGCCTGAGATTATAGGTCTGCAACTAAAGTCATAAATTTACTCTTTTCATGCATTATAAACATAGCATTAGTTCCAAAACTATAATTGGACCAGAAGACCAAATTTGACAGTCAAATGCATACCGAGCTTGTATATGTTGCATAATTAGGACATTCATGCAGAGAAAGATTAAACAACTTACACTCTATCTTATCATCAATTGGAGCATTCGGATGAAATACAGAGAGAGCAAGTGCAAACTCTTCAAATCCTAGGATTCCATTGTGTTTCGTATCAAACAAGTCAAATACCTGTAACAATTCAAAAAGTGAAACTTCCGAGCAATTTCTCATAATAAATGAAGCATAACACGAACATATATACTTTTTACATTGTTCTGTTAGTCATTTTATCATAAATTATAAAGCATTCGAAACCAAACCTCATAGTTTGCATAGAAAACACCATAACAACCATTAATGCAAGAATTAAGCAAACAATGAGAAAATTCTTCAGGAAAAAAAAAGAAACCAAATTTTAGTATGACGCAAATAGGTTCAAATAACACAAAAAACTAAATTACTTGTTAATTGTTATTACTCACCTAAATAAGTTAAAAACATTGATACTTGAGAATTACTGTTTGAATTGCCATGGTTTTTTATATTGTTTATTTTAGTAATCATTATTTTATATTCTAAGCATGCTAAGTGTTTGACTTTTTAATGCTGATGCATTAATATAATGGATATTATATTACTTTATGTCAGACACCATATTAATCAAACACGCATACAAGTCAAGATTACAACTGAGAGGATATTTCAAATTTCTTCCATTACTTACTTTTTTAACACAAAAACAAGATTTAGGTCACTATTTGGAGGAGGAAAAAAAAGAGTGCCACCAAACAGGACCAGGCACCAGTCTATTCCATGCATTAGCAATAATGCAGCACATGGCATGTGCCGTGCTAGTGCACAGCTGGCATCAGCATGGCATGCAGCAACTGAAAAGCTTGCCTATAACTAAGGTCGCAAATATTCAAAGTTCTTCATGCCATGGGACCAGACCAGGACAGAATAGCTTGTCTACAATTATCAATGTTTTGTTATCTTATTCATGGAAAAACATGGCCTTCTGTTTGAGGGCTACTCAGTCCTTGCTGATGAGAAACACCAAGGGAGGAATATTGTCAGCACAAGTTTCATGTGTGATGAGGTGGTTGAAACAACTTCTTCATTCTCTTTATAGAAGATCAAAGACAGCTTCTTTAATTGATTGAGTTGAAAGGCTAACCCCTATAGCACAATATTTTACTAGAGAGGCCATAAAATGGATAAAAACACAAAAAAAAATAAAAATAAAAAGTGGCTAAGATTCTACTTTGCTCCTGAGCAATCAGTTTAATATGGTTTGAATAAAAGATTTGGTAATTATTCTGGTTTTTCAAAATTCAAACAAGGTAAAGAGCCAGCTTGATACTGAGTTGCCAATATGTAGTTTGCCTGATCCCTTTGATTAAGTTTAGAGTTTGATTTAGTTTAAAGGGGAAAAAGTACCCACGTGGGCCTGTAACATTAATAGATTGCTGAAGGCTGATTCATCAAAAGGTTTTAAAATGGAATTGGTATGACAGAGCATTTCAATTTATATTATAAAATAAAATCCACCTGTTACATATTTGAACCTAAAAGTTGTAATGGCCCGGCATGATTAGAACCGGTTTGGCCCAAAATAAATTGAGCTTGGACCGCCTTTGGCGCGCGTGCCTTGCATGTGCAGGGCGGAGAGAAAGACTCCCAATGGGAGTCTTCTTCTCTCCCAATTCCATCGGAAATCAAGAGATTTGGGGCCACCTGGACTCAGGCAAAGCCCCAAATCTTCTAATATAAAAGGAGCCTCTCCTCCTCTAAGCAATTTCAAATCAAATCCCTCTCCAAATCGCCACTGATTTCAAGCTTTTCGGGCGAGATTTCTTTGGGTTTCTCCGTTGATCCAGCTACAAGACCTCACCGTATTTAGGTAATGAACTTAAGCCCTTCTTCTCCTCTCTTTTCCAATCTTATGGCCGTTGATTCACCTTGATTAGGACCGGTGAGTCGTCGGGTTGCCTTTGAATAGGGTCTCCCCCATTTCAAGATTTTTTTCCTCCCATTTTAACTGTCAGTTGCCGACAATCCGCCACTCCTCTAGTGCTCAGTCACCATCCCGCAACGTGTGGACTGCCATCCAGTGAGCCGATCATGGGTTTAAAAGGAAAGAAGAAAAAAATAGAAAGAGGGGAAGGAAAGTGTCGAACCCCCTTCATCCCATGTTTCTCTCTTATTCTCTCATTTCCTCTTTGCTGGCTAACCACCGTCGTCGATGATACCACAGCCAAGCACTGCCTTGGGCTACCGCCACCCTTAATCCGAGCCTCCCATGCCCTCTATTTTGAGAAAGAGGGAGAAAGAGTCTCCCCCTATTCTGAAAAGGAGAGCCTCTCTCTCTTCTCTCTTTTTTTCTCTTCTCTCTACCTTTCTCTCACTTATCTCTCTCCAGTTGGATCAAAGGATTAGCAAAAGGGGATTCAGGGGACTCAATGATGGACCGCTGGTGAACCCCAGTAGAGGGTTCTCAATTGTTGATTTTCAATTTATGATTTTTATCCTAATGTTAGACTTGGTTCCAGAGTCAGCAGAACCGTTCCGAACCAGATGATTCCGGTCGTCCCGAGCCATACCGATAGCTCGCCAGTATGGTTTCAGCAACGAAAACGAAATCCATTGCCAGAGCCGGAGAAGGAGAACAAAAGAGAGAGCGAACGGGGGAGAGAGGGAGAGGGAGAGAGCGAGACGCCCGCAGAGGGCCGGTAGAGGCCGTCGGAGGGCGTCGGCCCTCCGCCAACATCCCTCCTTCTCTCCCCCTTCTCTCTCTCTTTTTCTCTCTCCCACGGTCTGCATGCCATCTTCTCTGTCGGTACAGTTTCAGCACGGCCCGTACCGACTCATGCCGTCGAAAAATCGGTACGGTGCCCGGTACCGGTTCTGCCGACCTTGCTTGGTTCTATAGGGGAACAATCTTCTGGACAAAAAACATCAACCAGGGTTATTGACACCCCGATTCATTTAACAAGGTGTGGGCCAGTACTTGGTGTGTTGAGTTTGTCGTTAGTAGAGGTAAGGATCCCTCAACACAATCATCTACATGATTATGAAAAATTTTCTATATAGATGTATCATGTATGATTGTGGTATTTGTATCATATGTTGATGATTCGATATTGCATGGATTATAATGTTACTAAGGTCCCGTTTGGTAGAGCTGTTAGCAGTAGAGCTTTCGAAAGTAGAGCTTTTATAAAAAGCTATTTATTGTTTCGGAACTACATTTCTAAAATGTTGCAGACTCTTGGTAAACAAATTGAGAAAGTACTTTTGGTATGACAAAATGATCATAAAGAACATTGCATAGTATTATACAACAGAGCATAATAAAATATAATATGTATTAATATATAAATATATAATATAGTATAATATTATTGTAATGTAACATAATATTATTATAATATAGAAATATAATATTGTATACTATAGCATAATAATATAACATAATTTGATATTATATAACATAATATATCAATATATTATGATATAATATAATATAATATTTATAGTATAATACAATAATAAAGATATAAAATATTATAATTATTATCATTATATATTAATATTATCATTTTTGTGATTATCATATTTTATTATAGGTATTTTGGTCCAAAAAAAATTTATGACTCAAAACAGCTTTCCAACGAGGCCTAAAAGTGTTTTTCCAGAGAAGCTCCAAAAAAGTTGTTTTAGCTTTCTGGTAAAGTTAAAACAGTTTTTCGATTTTTTTACCAAACACCCCTATTCCACTAAAAGTGCTTTCTGGCCCTCCAAAAGCTCTACCAAATGGGGTTTTAGTCTAACTCTACTTATTAATTGGTGCGTAATCATAGTAATCATGTAGATGTAAATAATTTAAAGAAAATCATGACTTTGGCATAATTGTATGATGGAGAATTGGAAAGCATCTAAACTGGTCGGCCACGCAAGAAGCATGGTGTATATATTGCTTCAGCCTTGAACTAAGGTGCAACAATTATGTTTGGCCTACCACAAGCTGGAGCGTGTCTGGAACCAATCCAATGCCAGAAAGTCAATTCCAAATAATGAACTACAGTTAATCATAGTTGTAACATAATTAAATTGAATTTTGCCTAATTATAAGAGTGGGAAAGAGAGGAGGCATTTGGATTAGCCGGCCATGTGTGAAACCTGGTGTATCGGTTGTGGGGCTAAGATATGATATTATGGTTGTCGGTATAGACAAAAGCATGACATGTGTTTGGCATGCCATAGGTTGGAGCAAGGTTGTGACTAATCCAATGCCGAAAACAAATCAAGATGATAAATTTGTTTAAATTAAATTTTACATCACTACAAGATCGGAGAAAAGAGGAGCATCTGAATTAGCCGGCACGTGTGAAACATGGTATATGTGATATCGGGCTGAGATGCGATATTATGGTTGCTGGCGATGGGTGGACACGCGATGTGTGTGTGTGTTTAGTCTGCCATGGGCTGGAGCATGGGCGGACTAGTCCAGAGCCTGAATGATACTATTGTCAAGATCCGACCTCTGTTAACCAGTTAATGAAAAGTAATCCCACTGAATTACTGTTAAATAGAATTGTTGATTGAGTGATATATGATGTGTTTAACAGAACTATGGTGATATATGGCATGCATCTTGAGACACCTATTATGGTGATATGTAAATAACTGAGTTGCCATACGGTTAAAACTTGATGTGTATGTTGGCATGGCTCATATATATTTTTAAATATATACACTAAATTCGTTAAGCATTATTCAATTATCAGATTGTTCATATATGAATCTTACTATTTTTCTATTAGCTATATATATTTGCTAAAAGATGTCTCGCATTCATGTTAATGTGTGTGCATGAAAAATTTTTACTAGGCTATAAAGCTCATATCCAGGGTCTGTTGTGCCGGTACCGGGCACCGTACCGGTTGTCCAGCGGCACGAGTCGGTACGAGCTCTTGTCGGGCCGGGTTGGTACCGATACAGAAGACCGTGGGAGAGAGGAAAAGAGAGAGAGCGAGCAGAGAAGGGATGGGGAGGGAGAGGGAGGGAGGCCGACGGAGGGTGACGGAGGTGCAAGCGGCGGAGGCTGCGGCCGAACCCCTGTTTCGTTCCCTCTCCCTCCCTCCCCCGCTCGCTCTCTTCTTTTTTCTCTTTTCTTCTCTTTCTCCTCCTCCAGCGATGGCATTTCGGTTTCTTTGCTAGAACCGTCCCGATAAGCCGCTAATACGGCTTAGGACGTCCCAAACCAGAGTGTTTGAGATGGTTCCGCCAACTTTGCTCATATCTCTTTTTCCATTTTTTCTAGAGTCACATGATACCTAATTTCTAATGGGTTTGGCATCGAGTTCGAGCAATGGAGTTGCTAGTCAGCTAGTTGATTTTCTGATACTAGATGAAAAACTTCAAATTTTGTAATTGAATAAACTTTGCTATTTGATAATGGTGGATTTATTAGTTGAACTATTATGACTAAATTTTATGATTTTTTCTGTTGTTATTAGAATTGTGTTCATCATATAGGCCTTGCATGATCTCTAAGGTGTTACTTTAGGGTTCATGCGGCCGTGTCACGTGGTCGACCCCAGGTGATGGGTTCGAAGTGACAAAAAGTACGCAACAAGAATTATAGCTGGAGCATGAACAAGTTTAGAAAGAGGTTATGACTTAATTCTTGTTGCACAGTCCAAAATGGCATGATGAATAGGAGCAGGAAGCTCATGAACATGTTCTTCACCATAATTAAAGAGATCCTCATCCCATCTTCTAAATATTAGATTATTATCGATAGGTGCATGTTTTAACTGGGATAGGTGACATGTAATCCAGTCTTAACAGATGAGGTTTAGATATGGCTTATGATAAGATTAACTAAGTGACAATAAATTTAAAATAAAATGCCTGACCATTTCTCTTGAAGTCTAAAGATTTATATAACACTTGAAATATTTTTGGATATGAAACATATGATGAATACAGGACCAGAATGAGAGTTTTTTTGGTAGAGTGGGAGGTTAGAAGGCCTCAATAATGGAACAAAAAAAACCAGAATGGTGAGCATTTACAAGTATAGAAAGGTCAAAGGGGATATCACCATGCGAGACGAAGTTGTGCTTTAATAATCTTAAATATGAATAACAAGTTCTACATGGACATACCCGATCAGCAAACAAGCTCTCCTTTTTGTTAGTTTTGAACAAAGCCAATTGAAACTCTTCCTGCAGCAAGGTAATTAAAATAAGAAGACAGGCTAATTAAACATTATAATTTTTCACTCAAAAAGAAACCTTCATATCTCATGTTGATGTAGTAAGATTCCAACTTTCAACAGATGACAGAAAAATAGAAGACATGTAGGCATGCTAGGGAATTAAAACATCATACAAAAATCAAATGAAGTTCCACAAAAGAAACTTTTGTTCTATATATTTTAAAATATGAGCAGATAGCATTAACTGGTAGGTATAAGATATAAAAATAGTAACTAGATACATGAAATCATCGACACGACTAGCACTAGTTTTTATGATATTAACTACTAAATGAGGTTTTCTTACCTTGTTGATCAACCCATCATCAATCACAGCACTGCTGATCTTTTTAAACAGCTCATATAGTGCTTCAATTTCACTTACACTAACTGCAAACAAAGGAAGCAGAGTCTCAGTGAGCTGACACCGTTCTTTAGTTTATACAAAGAACAGAATAAGCGGGCTATTAGAGAAGAATCTAGCCATTCATATTGAAAAATCAGGAGCTGTATGAGCCATAAGATTCATGTTCCCATGCTACTTGATGTCAATAGCAACTTCGAAAGTAGTATGTAACATACAAACTGTTTCCCTGGCCAAAAGTTCAGGGTCTTCAAGGCCCTTTGGCTGCTTATATAGGTCCAGATCACAGCACTTCAACAGAACAGCATAGAAGTGCTTAAGTCCTTCTAGGCACTGCAACATGATACTCTCCGCTCATCAACAAACTCCATACCTGCTGTTCGAGAGGAACACCAATAAATACTTATGCAATTCTAAAGCAAAATGAGCTTCTGGTATTGACAATAATTTGGTAGGTAGGAATACTAATAACCTTTTAACCATTTATAGTTTCTCCTCACCTAAGCCCAAACGCAATGGATCACAAAAAATGAATAGTAACCCTAAACCTTATCTCAAATTGCATGACTTCATTAGTCATCAAATCTTTTACAGGAAACACAATTAAGGCATTGACTGTTACAGAAAATTTCATACAGCATAAGCAATTTACAGTTTTGGCGCACACTTGCATCTGTATTGAAATTGCTAATGGCACCGTCAGAAAGGAAAGTAAACAAATCTTTCATGCTGTTTAAAGTGAGATTAGCATCAATTTTATTGCCAGAACAAGACGGCCATTAGGGGCTGTAAATGACCTATTTGACCATTTTTGGCTACTCATTTTCCAAGCCCAAATGTGCGAACAATTAAAAGGAACAGCAACTCTACCTTGCCTTAAATGCAAGAATCATCACTTCTTAGGCCTTGTAGGTGCTAAAGAGAATTCTATAATTTATAGCTATGACGAGTGTATTTGGTATACATGCATCTGTGTTAAAACTACAATTGGAACAGTTAAAGAGGAAGAATGCATAAATCCTTCATGATAACTCAAGTTGGGCATCTGATGTATAGCTTGACAATAACTTGGTGGGTAGGAATAACCTTCTACCAATTACAGGTTCTCCTTGCCTGAGCCCATGTGCAAGGGATCACTGTAAAAGTACAGAAATTCCATACCTTATCTGAAATGGCAAGACTTTATTATTCCTTGACCTTGCTTGAAACTCTTATGTGGGTTTTTTAAAAAAATCATAAGCTGTCATGAATGAATTATGAGGGGTCCTGCTTGTACACTAAAAAAAATTGTAAATTGAGCAGTCAAATAGATAAAAATTTCAAGCAAAAGGGTATCTGTGGGTGACTAGATAAAAATTTGGTGGGTACAAATGTGTTAGCCATATACAGCTTGTCCCCACCTTCAAACATAAGGGATTGTGTAGAATGACAAGTGACTTTGAACCCTATTTGAAATGGCAATACCTTCAAATTTCAGACTGAAAACCCTTAATCAAATAAGAAAAAGGCAAATCTGGCCAACTTTTCAAGGCAAAGCAATTCTGTCACCCTATAATCAATAACTTTGAAGAACCTTGTGTCAATAAAATGGCAAAGGATATGGATGTTTAAATGCTGCAGCGTATCTACAGGGAAACTTGGACTCTAATAACAACAGCATCTAATTGCATCTCCTACGTAGTGCCATTTTCTCCTCTTTTTATACAAGTAACATTGGAAGGGGGAGAAATCTAACTCATTGTATCCACATCTAGAATTTTTTTCATTCGATTTGCTTAATTTCGCACCATCATCCCTTCTTTCTTTTCCCTTTTTAGATTAAACTCCACCCAATGCACGTAGAAATCGAAGAAAACGGAACCTCCATCAAGCCATTAACGCAAACCCTTAATTTGCCCAACAAAATCAGACAAAACGTCAAAGAAAGAACGATCGAGTCCGGTTCAGAACCCACAGAAAATACGAACTTTTTTTTTTTTGATAAACAAATACGAACTTTTTCATTCTAGATAGATCTAAAAAACGAAATTCGAACAATCGGTAGCAAAATCAAAACGCGTCAGGCTCGCCCGTCGATCCTGATACCCCCAATGCCCGAAGAAAAACAAAAGATTAAAAAATTCCAAGAGGGGAGAGAGAGATTCTCGTCTTGCCTTTGAAGAAGGATCAAAGGAGAGAGAAAGGGTGAGGGTGACGGCGGAATCAGCAACATATCTCTCGTTTTGGGGCCTCCAACCCCTTCGGAAAGAGACGCCCAATTTATATTTATAATATTATGTACTTTGGGTTGAGACAAATGATGAGGATGACTGGGACGTGCAGCTCCCCTTGAACCGCCGCGAAAGTTATGATAAAAAATTATATAAGATGGTGACGGTGGTCCAAATAGGATTGTAAGATATTGACGGCCCTTAAGGCAAAGATGATCTAATTCTCGTTCTAAAATTATTATATTTAGTATCTTACAATTCGGTAATTATTATATTTTCTATATATTTATGAATAATTTGTATAGAATTTGATGAGAATAAAAGATCATATAATACCAAAACTATTTCCAATTTATTTTCATAAAATATATTTATTAATTATATAAAATATATTATCATATATAATTAATATATTTCATAAAAATATATTTATTAATCTTATAAATTATTAATTCTAGAAAAATATATTAATTATTATCATAAAATTAATATTGTTATTTATGCTTATAATATATTATTATTTTAATACTAATATTTATTTTGATTAAAAAATAAGGTAAATAGAAGTAATATATTAAATAATTTCACAATATAAATACAAAGTACAATAATATATTTCTATTATAATTTAAAATTATAATTGAATAATAATTTAATAATAATATGATTAATAATATATTACAATATAATATATATCATAAATACAATAATTGTAATATGGATGTAATCTAATATATATAATATTGATAAATATATTATGTATATTAATATGCCAATTTTTTCAATGGACTAGGGGGTATTTTTGTTCCCAATTTTCAACTCAAGATCGTTGTCCTAGGATGTATACTTGACCTTAAAGACGAGTTTTCTATCACTAAGTTACACAGTGATTTGAAGAGTGGGGATAGTCTGAGATCACTACCATACAAGATCACCATTGACAAGAACCCACCAGGAGACCTGCCCTAGGAACCCTTGAATCAATTTGCTATACTTGCCCCGAGATCGCTAGAAAAACAAGTTGTAGGAGATCAGATTAGAACTCTAAGGAAACTAAGTCCTTAAAACCCTAATCCTTGAAGACGCCACAAAGGTTGATCACTCCCTTTGATAAGTCAGAATTTTGTATTCTAATCCAAGAACACAAAAGAGCATAGCAAAGCTTGCCAACACTTTAATTCATTCATGATAATCCCTTGGTTACATATGGCAGCCTTTATATAGGCTTCAAACTAAGCTATTGGAAAGGACACCATCCCCTTTCTAAGGCAATAAGTAAAAAACGTTTTCCAAGTCACAACTTCCAAGTTACAACTTCAAAATAATAAATGACACAGCTTTCAAGGTTCCTAACTACGAAGTACATGAATAACTTAGGAAAAACGAGTTGACAAGTCAAAACTTCATGTACAAGTAATTAGGAACACAACAAGACTCAAACCCAAAAGTACCCACGAAAAATGGGCCTAAATAGCATCTCCACGTGGATCAGCCTTGTTTAATGGCTCCAAGCTTTGTTCTTCAGCATTTACTATGTAAAGATAAGTGATCAATCTTGGTGAAGCCTTAGAGTCTTCTAGAGCAGCCTCCTTCTCTTGAATTTCCATGACTAGTCCATATAAAGCTTCTTTCATTTGTTTTGCCCTTGCTCTAGTCATTGGCCCTCCAATTCCTTGTAATGGATCTTTGGAATTAGCTTGAACCATTCGGCCAGCCCCTTGATCTCTATCATTTCCTCCCTCCTCGAAAGGATTCGTCCTCGAATCACCTACATCAAATAAGGATAAATCAGCAACATTAAAAGTAGCACTAATATTACTATAGTTGCTTGGCAAATCCAGCTTGTAGGCGTTGTCATTGATCCTCTCTAAGACTTGAAAAGGTCCATCTCCTCTAGGCTGTAGTTTGGATTTTCGTTGTGTTGGAAACCGTTCTTTCCTCATATGCACCCAGACCCAATCACCAGGTTCAAAAACAATCTTTACACGTCCTTTGTTGGCTTGCTTAGCATATTGCTCATTCTTCTTTTCAATGTTAGCCCGAACCTTGGCATGTAAATCCTTCACGAATTCTGCCTTTTGCTTTCCATCAAGATTAGCACGTTCTTTAGTAGGCAAAGATAGAATATCCAAGGGAGTTAAAGGATTAAAGCCATAGACAACTTCAAAAGGTGAAAATGAAGTAGAAGAATGAACAGTTCTGTTGTATGCAAACTCAATGTGCGGTAAACATTTTTCCCATTGCCTTAAGTTCTTTTGAATGATGGTACGTAACAAAGTAGTGAGTGTCCTATTAACTACTTCAGTTTGTCCATCCGTTTGAGGATGTGCAACAGTAGAAAATAAGAGTTTAGTTCCTAATTTATTCCACAAGGTGCGCCAAAAATGACTTAGGAACTTCACATCTCTATCACTAACAATTGTCTTAGGCAAACCATGCAAACGAACTATGTCTTTAAAGAACAAGTCAGCAATATGTATTGCATCATTGGTTTTAGAACATGCAATGAAATGAGCCATTTTGCTAAATCTATCAACAACAACAAATATGCTGTCCTTTCCACTTTGAGACCTTGGTAATCCTAAAACAAAATCCATAGAAATATCAATCCAAGGTTGGTTAGGCACGGGTAAAGGTGTATACAAGCCATGTGGTAAAACTTTAGATTTCGCTTGTCTACATGTAATGCATTTATCATAAACAGCTTGCACATCATGCTTCATGTTAGGCCAATAAAAATGTTCATGCAAGATATCTAAAGTCTTTTGCACACCAAAATGTCCCATCAGACCACCCCCATGAGTTTCTCTGACAAGCAATTCACGGATAGAACAAATAGGCACACACAACTGATTTTTCTTAAATAGAAATCCGTCATGCCTATAATACTCACCAGATGCACTCTTTTTGCATGTATTCCATGTTTGGCAGAAATCAGAATCATTGGCATACAAGTCCTTAATCAATTCAAAACCAAGTAACTTAGTTTGCAAGGTAGTAAGTAAAGCATACCTTCGAGACAACGCGTCAGCAACGATATTTTCTTTTCCCTGTTTGTACTTGATGAAATAAGGAAATGTTTCTATGAACTCCAGCCACTTAGCATGCCTCTTATTAAGCTTACCCTGGGATTTCAAGAACTTCAAGCTCTCATGATCAGAATGAATGATGAATTCCCTCGGCCACAAGTAATGCTGCCATGTTTGAAGAGTTCTCACTAATGCATAAAGTTCTTTGTCATATGTTGGATAATTCAAGGCTGCCCCACTTAGCTTTTCACTAAAATAAGCAATTGGTTTGGAATCTTGCATCAAAACAGCTCCTATTCCAATTCCGGATGCATCACATTCAACTTCAAAAGCTTTATCAAAGTTAGGCAAACTTAACAAAGGTGCATTAGTTAGCTTATCTTTCAAATCAGTGAAAGCTTGTTCATGCTGATCATTCCACTTAAAAACAACATTCTTTTTAACAAGTTCATTTAAAGGCGCAGCAATAGAACTGAAATTTTTAACAAACCTTCGATAAAAACTTGCTAAACCATGAAAACTTCTTACCTCGTTCGCATTCTTAGGTGTAGGCCAGTCCCTGATTGCCTTCACCTTCTCCTCATCCATGCTAATACCTTGAGAACTAACCACAAAACCAAGAAATACAACAGATTCCATGCAAAATGTACACTTCTTAAGATTAGCATATAATTGGTGTTCTCTCAATTTGCTAAAAACAGCATGCAAATGTTGTTCATGTTCATCCAAGTTCTTACTATAGACTAAAATATCATCAAAGTAAACTACCACAAATTGACCTATGAAAGCACGCAAAACATGATTCATCAATCTCATGAAAGTACTAGGTGCATTAGTTAAACCAAAAGGCATCACTAACCACTCATACAATCCATATTTAGTTTTGAATGATGTCTTCCATTCATCTCCCTCTTTCATACGAATTTGATAGTAGCCATTTCTCAAATCAATTTTAGAAAACAAACAAGAGCCATGTAATTCATCAAGCATATCATCTAATCTTGGGATAGGATGTCTATACTTAACTGTTATTTTGTTGATGGCTCGGCAATCCACACACATGCGCCATGTTCCATCTTTCTTTGGGACTAGGATGACAGGAACCGAACATGGGCTAAGACTTTCTCTGACAATTCCCTTTTTCACCAGCTCATCCACTTGCCTTTGGATTTCCTTTGTTTCTTCGGGATTAGCTCTATATGCAGGTCTGTTTGGAATGGTAGAACCGGGCATGAAGTCTATTTGATGCTCAATGCCTCTTAAGGGTGGTAGTCCATTAGGAATCTCTTTTGGAAATATGTCCTCAAATTCCTGCAATAAAGTCACAACAACACTAGGCAAGGAGGGGTTAAGATCGTTAGTAGAAAGATAAACATCCTTGTACATAAGTACAAGTAGTTGCTGTCTTGTGAACATAACACTCTTAACCTCATTTTTTTCAGCAAACACACTCATTTTTTTACTTTTCTCTTTTTTTTGAATACTTTTCTCTCTGCTCTCAATCTCACTCCTTTCATTTGCATTTTTCCTCTCGGACTCACCTTCTCTCTTTTTACACTCTCTCGCTATCCGAATCTGATCTTCATAAGCTTGCAAAGGTTTGAGAGGGGTTAGGACTACAGTGCGGTTGTTCATCATAAAAGAATAATGGTTTTTGTATCCATTGTGTGTAACCTTCCTATCAAACTGCCATGGTCGTCCAAGCAAAATATGACTAGCATGCATTGGTGCCACATCACAAAGAATCTCATCTGTGTATTTGCCAATTGAAAATGAAACGAGCACTTGCTTGTTTACCCTCACTTCTCCACATTCATTTAACCATTGCAACTTGTATGGATTAGGATGCTTCATGGTGGGTAACTCCAGCTTATCTACTAACAAAGTACTAGCAACATTAGTACAGCTTCCGCTATCAATAATCATGGTACATACCTTTCCCTTCACATGACATCTAGTATGGAAAATATGTTCACGTTGCTCCTTATCACCATCATCCTTAGGCTGGATGCTTAGTGCTCTTCTTGTCACCAACATATCTCCATGTACAGGTTCTTCAATGTCAATATCACTGCAATTTTCTAAGGGTGGCATCTCATCCTCACTTGAACTAGCACTTTCAATGTCACCATTCTCCAACATAATCATAATCCTCTTGTTTGGGCATTGGGAAGCAATATGCCCAAATCCTTGGCACCTAAAACACTTAACATTACGTGATTTAGAAGAAGTGTTAGTTTCGGTTTTACCTTTTGAAATAGCAACCGAATCTTTTGGCTTTGCATCTTCTTTTGTTTTTGAGGCAGATTTGTTATCCTTCCAATTAGACTTCCATGTGGAACTAGAAGCCAAACCCGATTTGGATCCTTTGGACTTGATTTGCTTTTCTATTTTGATGGCCTTGTGCAACAGCTCCTCCATCTCCACATAGTGTTGCAATTCAACCACATCAGCAACCTCTTTGTTTAAGCCTCCAATAAATCTTGCCATGGTAGCCTCTCGATCTTCCTCTATATTAGCTTTAATCATTGCCATCTCCATTTCTTTATAATAGTCTTCCACACTCATGGAGCCTTGAACCAGCCCTTGTAACTTTCTATGTAAATCTCTATAGTAATGGCTAGGTACAAATCTCTTGCGCATTACCAATTTCATATCTTCCCATGACCGAATTGGCCTTTCTCCAATCCTTCGCCGACTAATCATCAATTGATCCCACCATATGCTTGCATAATCCGTGAACTCAACGGCTGCCAATTTCACCTTTTTCTCATTTGAATAGTTGTGACAATCAAACACATGTTCAACTTTTCTCTCCCATTCCAAGTAAAGTTCGGGATCATTCTTTCCTTGAAAGATAGGAATCTTCATCTTGATGCTGCCCAGATTATTATCTTTTGAATCATCGGCCTTCTTTCCCCTTCTAGAGTAAGATTCATAATCTAAATCTTCTTCATCATCTTCAAACATCTGCCCCCTCAAAGATTTGATTCTGCTTGGTGATTCCAAATCATCCATTCGTGCACCAAGCTTAGTAAGTTGATCAGCAATGGCTTTCATCCATAACTTCATATCAACATCTGGTTGTTCACTACCTCCACCACTCATCTTTGTATGCTGCAATCAAAAGATTAGTATAAACAGAATAGGTCCTCACACACTCCTCTCTCGGGTGGACACTCTTTTATGGCTTTTTCTTGATGATGAACTCACACTCTTGCCTTTTACCACTCAAGCCAGCCCTCTTTATGTTCTTGAAAGAATCAAAATCAACAAATCACAAAGAGCGATCAGATGGATGGTGGCAAATCTCCAAGAAAAATCAGAATTTTAAGGACTTCGATGAGGCAAATGGTACTCACAAGAAAAATTGTCTTAAAGCATCAAGAACATAAGAAGACTTCAAAAGGAAGTAAAGGATATGTAATAGAAACAACTAGAAAGCAAGGAGAAATAAGAACAAGCTAAGCAGCCTTGTAATACGTAAAACGGTCTTGTAACAAGTGAAACAACCTTGCAACAAGGGGTCTTCAGCTTTGCAACAAGTGAAACAGCCTTGTAATTAATGCCCCTTAATCAATAACCTTCTTTCTTTCTTTCTTTCTTTCTTTCTTTTCTTTTCTTTTTTTTTTCGTTTTTTTTTTCGTTTTTTTTTTCGTCTTTTTTTTTTTTTTTTTGAATCAAACTAAGTAACAGAAGATTAAAGAACAAAACAGATTAGAGGAAACAAGAAACACAAGGAACTGAAAAAAAAACAGAAATAAGAGAACGAACAAAGAAACTTAAAGAAATAGAATAAGAACAAAGGAACAAAGATGATAAAGGATAAGTAACCTGATTTCAAGAACCAAGGCTCTGATACCAAATGACAAGAACCCACCAGGAGACCTGCCCTAGGAACCCTTGAATCAATTTGCTATACTTGCCCCGAGATCGCTAGAAAAACAAGTTGTAGGAGATCAGATTAGAACTCTAAGGAAACTAAGTCCTTAAAACCCTAATCCTTGAAGACGCCACAAAGGTTGATCACTCCCTTTGATAAGTCAGAATTTTGTATTCTAATCCAAGAACACAAAAGAGCATAGCAAAGCTTGCCAACACTTTAATTCATTCATGATAATCCCTTGGTTACATATGGCAGCCTTTATATAGGCTTCAAACTAAGCTATTGGAAAGGACACCATCCCCTTTCCAAGGCAATAAGTAAAAAACGTTTTCCAAGTCACAACTTCCAAGTTACAACTTCAAAATAATAAATGACACAGCTTTCAAGGTTCCTAACTACGAAGTACATGAATAACTTAGGAAAAACGAGTTGACAAGTCAAAACTTCATGTACAAGTAATTAGGAACACAACAAGACTCAAACCCAAAAGTACCCACGAAAAATGGGCCTAAATAGCATCTCCACGTGGATCAGCCTTGTTTAATGGCTCCAAGCTTTGTTCTTCAGCATTTACTATGTAAAGATAAGTGATCAATCTTGGTGAAGCCTTAGAGTCTTCTAGAGCAGCCTCCTTCTCTTGAATTTCCATGACTAGTCCATATAAAGCTTCTTTCATTTGTTTTGCCCTTGCTCTAGTCATTGGCCCTCCAATTCCTTGTAATGGATCTTTGGAATTAGCTTGAACCATTCGGCCAGCCCCTTGATCTCTATCAACCATGGTACAACCAAATACTGTAATCTTGTCATCTCCACCCATATCACCCCTATTTTTGGAATAATCACCCCATACCATATGCTCCCTTAAGATAAAATCAGCACAAGATCACATGCAAGAAGGTCGAATCCGGTTACACTATGTTTACCTCGTTGGGTGGCAATTGATCTACCCTCTTCTAGTGTGATTTCTAGTTGAACATGTTTAGTCTAACTCCAAGTTCAGCCAATTCGACCAACATTTGCTTGACAAGGATGACTTGGGTATACATTGATTGAGTTGGATCCTTTATGGTTCGATATTGAACCAGAGAGATGCAAAATTGCTTGTCATTCTTGTCCCAATCATTGATCATTCTATGTACATGCGTGATTAGTGATCGATAATTGAACTTCTTTAGTTCAATCTTAAATTAAAGAGGATCTGAATACGTACAATTATATAGAGTTAGATCAAGTTGAATTAATTTGGTCCTGTCCACATTTGGTTTGAGCTAGATTTTGTTTTCATCTTTCTATATATCTTTAAAGGGAAGAAAATCATGAATCTATCTTAGATAAAGGATGTGTCAGCCGGTGCAATATTTTAACAGTTAAGATTATAGTTTTGAAGGTTGTAAGGTTAGGCATGATTTTACACACACACACACACGCACACATAGAGAGAGAGAGAGAGCAAATTAATGTTATAACCTTGGAAAAAAAAAGCAGCAGATAACCATGAGAAAATCAGTTCTTCTCAAGATAATGATAGTGTAGGAATTTTATCATAATCAAAATGGATCGAAAACATGTTATAGATCAGGTTATATCACTAGCCGTAAGCATAATTACAGAATTGAAAAATGCTTGTTGATCACAACTCAAGAATCCTTTTTTGCCCAGAAAAATATGGAGAAAGATTACTCTTCTTCTGATTTTTCTTTATATGTTGTTCTCCCTTTTCTTTCTTATTTTTCTGTTTTGCAACTACCAATATATGTAGAGGCAGCAATATATAGATCTTTTCTTATATTTCTCTCATGGCAATTTATACTTAGCAAATGAGTTGTGCGACTAGTGAGTGTATGCAATTGAGCTTTAATGCTAGCACCTGTTACGGATACATGGCAACTCACCAATTAAGAGTATTAAGTTATATCTCACCTTACCCCAGATCTATCTCTTTACATCGATTCAAGCATCTCTGATCCCTCAAACAATATGAAAGCATACTTAATCATTCTCATTACAAATATTCACAATTATATCTAACTTTCTCATATACAATATAATTGTCCAGCTGATGAATATAAGTAAGGATGTAAAGCAAAATAGTCTTCCTTTCTTACTCGAATCTCTCAATTTTAATTTGATTGCTTTCCTAGATATGCCCCATATAGCCGAATCAACCATGGTTGTAGGTAACACGCTAAAGTAGCAAACATCAAACTGAAATATAAAGAAATAGTCAAAAGTCATAAGGGTACCATATGAGGTTGTACATATACCTTATAAAGACTCACACAGTGAGGAAGCAGGGATCCATTCTCTCACTTTTTTTATTGGTCAAAATAGCACACATGGTATGAATCATGTGCTACAGTATTATTCTCTGCCCCTATTGAGCGTATGTCATTTTCTTCAACAAACACCGTACAGACTTTAGTTCTCGCATATTCCAATACCCAACTTGAGTTCCACTTCTAAATGCTCTTTATCACAACAAACAACCAAGAACTCACATCTAGCTTTTGAACAAGCTAAATGGATGGTGGGGTCATCCATCTCAGTCAATTACAAAAATAGCAATTTTGACCTCATCTTGACTTCTTATCAAGGCGATATCAATTTTAAGCATGATCTCTCATCAATACTTTTGTGCTTAAATGTTTCATCTTTACACGTCATTAGACGTTAAAGGCGATTGCTCATGTGAGAGAGCCAATCTAAACTTGTCTGACATACTAAATCTCTTCATGTGCCTAGCATATAATGTGTGTGTATATTACTTCAAATATACAAAATTACATTCTTAGGGACAAAATTGAATAAATCAAATATTATTCATAAATGAGTATTGTATTGGAAGTGACAAATTTATAACACTTTGCAATAATTTGTACATTACAATCTACGTAATCCTAGAGATCTGACATGTCTTAAGAAAACATCTTTAGGATTGGGTTTCGTAAGCGGATCAGCTACCATTTGATGCGTATATATATATTGCAAAGATACTTTCTTCTTCGCTATAATGTCTCTCACAAAATTATACTTGGTGTCAATGTATTTGGTTCTACTATGATATTTGGGATCCTTAGTATTAGCACTAACCGCTTGACTATCACAATGAATCATTATGGGTCCCACACTATTATCGGTCGTTCTCAGATGTTGAAAAAATCTGCTCAACTAAACACCTTCTTGTACTACAGCCGCACATGCTACAAATTCGGCCTGCATAGTAGATAAGACAATACAAGTTTGTTTTTTACTACTCCAAGAGATGGCATCATTATTCAGCACAAACACATAACCTAAAGTCGATTTACGCTCATCTAGGTCTCCTCCCCAATCGGCATCTGTATACCCTTTAAACGTAAATTATTCCCTTGATGACACAAGAAATAATCAATTGTGTCTTTTAGGTATCTCAATATCCTCTTTATCGCTTTTTAGTGTTCACGTCCTGGATTAGATTGACAAGACCGACAGCATAGCATATGTTTGGGCGAGTACACATCATAGTGTACATCAAGCTTCCAACAGCACTTGAATATGGTATCTTGACCATGTCTTCCTTTTCTTTTGGAGTCTTGGGACACATTTTGAGACTTAAACTTTCGCTTTTCGCAATAGAAGTGTCTATTGGGTTACAATTTTCTATATTAAATCATTCATGAATTTTCTTAATATAAGACTCTTGTGATAGAGTTAAAAGTTTCTTTGAACGATCTCTATGGATTTTCACATCGAGAATGTAACTCGCTTCACCCATGTCTTTCATTTCAAAATAAGTAGACAACTATTCCTTAATGGTTTTGATATACTCCTCATCATTCTCAGCCAATAAAATGTCATCCACATATAGAGATAGAATTATAAATTTTTCTATGGATCGTTTAACATAGACACAAGTGGTCTTTATCTATCATAATGAAATCATAAGAAATTACTTCCTTATGAAATCTCAAGTACCATTGTCTTGATGATTGCTTTAGGCCATATATAAATCTCTTTAATTTGCACACTTTGTGTTCTTGGCCAGAAGCAATAAAACCTACAGGTTGTTGCATGTAGATTTTTTCTTCCAACTCACCATTTAGGAAAGCTGTTTTAACGTCCATTTGATGTAATTCTAAATCCATATGTGTTACTATGGCTAAAATCAATCGAAAGGAATTAAATCTTACAATCGGCAAAAATGCTTCCTCATAATTTATCCCTTCTTGTTGGGTAAAGCCTTTCGCAACCAAGCAAGCTTTATACTTTTCAATGGA
This sequence comes from Phoenix dactylifera, assembly GCF_009389715.1. Taxonomy (NCBI): domain Eukaryota; kingdom Viridiplantae; phylum Streptophyta; class Magnoliopsida; order Arecales; family Arecaceae; genus Phoenix; species Phoenix dactylifera. Next base: position 24,653,142 of record NC_052392.1, on the reverse strand, counting down.
TCCATCTGTTTTGCGTTTTATCTTGAGAGTACTTGTTCCCAATGGCCTTATGCCCTAACGGAAGATTAACCAAATTCCAGACTTGGTTTGATCTCATTGACTCCATTTCTTCTTTCATTGCTTTCTTCCACTCATCTTTCGCAGGGCATGAGAGTGCCTCAGTTACTAATTTGGGCTCATCATTATCTTGCGGAGTTACTATATAAGCTTCCCCTTCGATTTCAAATTGGCGTCGGAGAACTCCTTTTTGCATACTTCGTCGTAATTGAATTTCAAATGCGTTAAATTCATCTTAAGGCATGGTACTCCCACTTGGTTTAAGTGGTTGAGGCAATTGCTCTTGCTCCTCAATAAATTCATTATTTGTACCATTATCCACCACGTCATATAAGGACTCTTCCTTGTTAATCTCATCCCTACTAGAAAATTCATCCTCCAAGAATGTAACATCTCATGATTCAATTTCAGTTACAATTCCATCAGTCTGTTCTCCAAGAAAGACATACCTTTTGGAGTGTTTGGAGTATCTTATAAAGATACATTTTCTTTCTTTAGGACCCAATTTACCATATTTGCTAGTGAAATTAAGAACATAAGCAGCCGACCCCCAAGGTCGTAAATAACTTAGGTTAGATTTTCTACCTATCCATAGCTTACTTGGGGTGGAAGGTACTGATTTAGAGGGTACACAGTTAAGAATATAGGCTGCGATAAGTAAAGCATCCCCCCAAAAGGACATTGGTAAATTTGCTTGGGCTATCATTGACCTAACCATTTCTAATAATGTCATATTCCTTCTTTTAGCTATACCATTCTGTTGTGGTGTACCAGGAATAGTCAATTGTCTAGTTATTCCTTTTCATTACATAATTTTTTGAATTGATCAGATAGATATTCACGTCCACGGTTAGTTCTTAATGTCTTAATCCTTCTATATAATTGATTCTCAACCTCATTTATGTAATGTCTGAAACTCTCTAGTGCCTCTGACTTATGAGAAATCAAGAAGATGGGACCATAACGTATAAAATCATCCATGAATATAATAAAATATAAGGCTCCATGCCTTGCCCTCACATTCAATGGACCACAGATGTCTGAATGGATTAATTGCAATGAAAACTTGACTTTAGATCCTTTGCCAAATGGTTTTCTCGTTGTTTTTCCAGCTAGATAATGTTCACAAGTGGACAAATCAACTTTAGAGAGTGTCCCAAGAAGACCTTCGCTTGCTAGTCGATTTATTCTATCTTGCCCAATATGTCCCAATCTAGCATGCCAAATATTAGCATCCAAATCATCTTGATTAGTAGAAAATGATATTAATGAAAAACAACTAGGATTAATATAACTCGATATATTATCCATATCAAAAACTATTAAACCATTATTTAAATATCCAGATCCATAAAATATAGTACCATAAAATAAGTTTACCATAGATCCATCATATACAAGCTTATATCCTAAACCCATTAGAATGAAAACAAAGACCAAGTTCTGTCGCATGTTCGATGCATAAAGAACATCATGTAGGTATAAGGTTCGACCTCCACGCAACTTGAGTTTGCAAGTGCCAATGCCCTTAACCGCAACTCTGGAGTTGTTTCCCACATGTATCCACCTTGTACCAACTCTCACTCAACGGTACTCCACATATGCTTCTTGGCCTCTAGCTATATGGTCGGTGGCTGCTGAGTCTACAATCCACATAAGATTAGATTCAGCTAGCAAAACAGAGCTAGAAACATAAGCAATACAATGAGAAGCAAAAGTTTAATGGTGTTACCTTCTTCAACTCGTTGCACTTATGAACAAAGTGACCCAACTTTTGGCAATGGAAACACCTTATTTTGGTCTTGTCTTTCTTTTTGCCATAACGCTTGCAACCTTTATGGTATCAGTTTTGTTCTTTTTGGGTCCTCTTCCAGTCTCCTTCCTCTTCCTGCCCTTATTCCAATTTCCAAGTGCCCTTACGCTTGGAGCCCGCAGCTTCCAATGCACCGTTTCAGCCACATATGCAAAACTATGAGCTCTTGCTGCTCCAAGTCATTCATCTTCTAGCTCAATGTGGTGGGCAGTATCAGCAAAGGTCTTTATGCTATCATTATAGGTTAGATTTATCTTCATATGTTTCCAATTATCGGAAAGAGACCGGATTAAAGCTTGTATTTGTTGCTTATCCGTGAGTATATGACCGACTGATTTTAACTCCCTAATCATATTAGTCATCTCTCTCAGATGCTATTTAATTGTATGATTGGGACATTTTTTATATGTGCCAAACTTTATAGTCAACTCTCGGAGTTTGGTCACGGTGGTTCCACCAAACTTATCTTTCAAATATACCCACATTTCATGAGCAGTTGGAAATTGCTCGCATTCACAGATGAGATCATCAATCATGGAGCTTATTAAAATTCCACAACCTAAAGTATCCTTTTATTTTCATGCTTGATAAGCCTCCAGATCTCTTACATGCTGAGCATTGTTCCCTTTACTAGGATCATCCCTTTTCTGATAAATGGATTCAAGTACTTGCTGATCCTCAAGAATATATTGGATCTTACGGTGCCATATATTGGAATTGTTGTCACCATCCAGCTTTTCACCTTTATTCAAATCAGCTATTATATTCTTTGATGCCATGGTCTACCAAGTAATAAAAGACAGTAATCAATACTCAAAATATACACACATATCTAACTTTATGCACATGTAAATTAAATCAATGATAATTTTACATAAGTACAAATTCGAAAGTTCACTATGTTCCCAATCATCATTTGTAAAACAAATGTTCCATCATCATGTATTTAATTGCATTGCACAAAGAACAATTCTCAAATGAGAGTTTCCATCACAATGCTATTTCAACTCCCACTTAAAATGATATTTCCATACAATCAACATTAATTAAATGCACAGAATATTTAATTACAAAAAATACCAAATAGGACAAATCACATATAGCATACACATTAAACTATATGTGTTCACAAGTAATACAAATTTTGTCCTACTTCATACATAAGTGCTATGAAATGCACAAACAATATGTGTACATTAATCTCCGCCTTTAAAACTTCGAAACACTGGTATTTTTCTATTGATTAAATTGCTTGCAAGTTTAGGTCTTATTTTTTCTATCCAAGGGTATAGGCCAATGCAACCTTTTGTACTTTGAGGATTTGAACAAACGGAGAATGTTGCAACACGCTTTGCAGCATTTTGCACATTTAACTCCAAATCAAGTTTCCACTCATAGCACAAAATTCATTTCACAGCTTTGTACTTCTTTTCAAGGAACTCTAATTTTGTCCAAATATTGTTAACCATTATAGTCCAACGGGCCGGTAAGGACCTACATAACCCTTCAACCTTTTCTTCTTCTAATGGAATAAAACTAGCTATCTCAATGTTCATTATTATCCACTTCTTTAAAGTGTTGCCTAGTGATATGATTTGGGTTCATTTCATAACACATCAAGATGTAGTATAATTTCTCAAACTCATAGAGCAACATCCTTCTATTATACTCGGCGGCAGCCCTTAAAGCATTCTCAGCTTTTGCTTTCTTAGCTATAGCCATTTCTAATTCAGCTTTCTGAGCTTCAGTTCTCTTGCCTCTTTTTTTTATTATTATGCGGTGAAGATGCCATCTAACTCACATAAAAAAATACTAAGGATTATACAGAGGCTATTGAAAAAATATATATTAAGAAAATATAACTTAAGCACTTGATATGAAAGAACATTAAATTTAAAAATTTTCAGAACTGGAATCACAATTTTTTGATTAATACATAATTTATTATGATTTTTCAAAAAAAAATAAAAAATAATGCTTTTCCAAAAAAATATTTTTTCTATCATTTTCTTCTCATTATGAAATAAAAATAATAATAATTTATTTTATGTTCAGAAAAATAAAATAAATGTCACAAAACAATTAGGTAAATTGAGATGAGTCCATTAGTATGGTCAAAATTTGATTTTGATGTCTCTATGATGGAGAGTGAATAGTGGAATGGTCAAAATTACTGTTTATCTTTTTCCTTCTTAAGTCAACAAAATTTCAGAAACTCTGAAAAATTTTCAGACCTCATAACTTTCTCCATTTTTGTCCAAAAATCATGAATTTTATATGCACATAAAGCTTGTAAAAATATCTATCCAATGACATTAAAATCATGTAAAAATATGTATTGTACACAAAGTCATAAATCTTCAAAATTTCAGATCTTGTAACCAGGATTCGAGTTTTCTCTCACCACAGTGAGAGTCGGGTCCTGAATCTTTTATAGTAGCTTCTCCTATATGTTGGCTACATCCATATAAATTTTTGGATCAAAATAACATGTATATAGAAAGTTACTATTTTTTATCTAAAACTCTAGTTTATGCAGATTATTCTCAAAACAGTGACCAAATCATTATTTTAATTCAGAAATGTAGAAATTTTATTATAATCAAAACGGATCGAAAACATACTTACTTGTTGTAGATCGAGTTGTATCACTAGCCGCAAGTACAATTACAGAATTGAAAAATGCTTGTTGATCACAGCTCAAGAACTCTTTTTTGCCAAAAAAAATATGGAGAAAGATCACTCTTCTTCTAATTTTTCTTTGTACGTTGTTCTCCCTTCTCTCTTATTATTTTTCTATTCTGCAACTGCCCATATATATAGAGGCAGAAATTAACTACCTTTGGTAGTTATAAGATATCCAATAGGTGTTATTGAAGCATTGTTTCCCTTCAAATAAAATGGATCAGATCAACCCATCATGGGCGGATTGACCCGACTCCAAAAACCAATAGATAGAGAATAGCCCACAAATTTAAGTACATACAAAATAAGCATAGGAGGATAGTAATTTAGTTAGGGCAACCAGAACAATTACCACCGGAAACTCTCCATGAGCACCCTTTAACTTGATACATTTTTAGTTCCAATTAAGTGTTCAACTTGGCCGAGGTAATTGTCACATCTTGGCATTCATCTTGGATTTGAGCAAACATGAACATGTCATATATCCATGCTACTTTAAAATGTTTTAAAGCACTCTTGAATAGCATCACAAATGATATTCTAGGATCTATGATAATTCAAAAATGCACAAACACTTCACAAAATTCAAATTCAACACCACCTACAAGGGAAGGCTACAACTGTTTGACCAAGTCTTGATTTGTTAGAATATAGAAAATCTTATTTTAATGCCGACTAATAAAGGATATTTATTAATATTTGGCACAAGTGATGACACATGACTAATTTGATGAATAACTGGTTCGCATTGGTGTGAGTGGGAGGTGTAAGCAAAAGTTGAGGCTAGCACATGATAATATCAGTAATAGGGCTCGAGAAGGAGAAGAATAAATGACAAATCATTCTTATTGATGTAGCAAAGGGCCACCAATAGAGAATAAATTGGAAGGACAGAAAAAAATAGAAATATGGAAGAGTTGATAATCATCCAGTCTTTTCTTAGGCCCTGTTTGGGGGAGCTGTTGGCAGTAGAGCTGTTGGAAGTAGAGCTATCTGAAGTAGAGCTGTTATAAAAAGTTGTTTGCTGTTTGGTAACTACATTCGTAAAGTGCTGCGGTACTTTGTTTTATATTTGGTAAACAAACTAAGAAAGTACTTTTGTAGGACAAAATTACCATAAAGGACATTGCATAGTATTATACAACAGAACATAATAAAACATAATATAAATTAATACATAAATATACGATATAGTATAATATTATTGTAATATAAAATAATATTATGTTAATATAGCATAATAGTAATATAATTATTAGAGTAAATTAATATTTGGTAATATAACATAATATTAAATTATTTAACATAACATATTAATGTATTATGATATAATGTAATATATATTATATTTATAATATAAAACAATAATAAAAGTATAAAATATTATAATTATTAGTATAATTAATTTCTCATAATATAACATAATATTAAATTATTTAAAATAACATATTAATGTATTATAATGTAATGTAATATAATACAATATTTATAGTATAATACAATATATAAAGATATAAAATATTATAATTATTATTATAAATTAATTTTCCATAATATAACATAATATTAAATTATTTAAAATAACATATTAATGTATTATAATGTAATGTAATATAATATGATATTTATAGTATAATACAATAATAAAGGTATAAAATATTATAATTATTAGTATAAATTAATTTTCCATAATATAACATAATATTAAATTATTTAACATAACATATTAATGTATTATGATATAATATAATATGATATTATATTTATAGTATAATACAAAAATAAAGATATAAAATATTATAATTATTAGTATAAATTAATTTTCCATAATATAACATAATATTAAATTATTTAACATAACATATTAATGTATTATGATATAATATAATATGATATTATATTTATAGTATAATACAAAAATAAAGATATTAAATATTATAATTATTAGTATAAAATAATTTTCCATAATAATTTCCCATAATTTCCCATAAAATAATTTTACGCAGTCCAGGGGCTCTTCTTCGTGGTCCACGCTCGAGGAGGACCTCAGCGTGGGCCGCGAAGTTGATGATAAAAAAAAAAAAACAATAGATTGATTTTGGAAGGTATGGAAAAGGATTAAAATTTTTTTCTTCTAAAATGTGGTTCAAGAGATGCATACAAAAATTGAAAAGAAAAATACTTTTTCTTACAGAAGGGAGTCTGACGGCTAAAGTTCTTGGCTTCAGCAGATTTTTAGGTATATAAAGGGACAAACTATGTAATTATGTTATTTTAATATGGGCATTTTTGTCAAAAATATAGCTTTCCGAAAAAGCTGAAACAACTTCCTCCCAAAAACTCCAAATTGGAGCTTCCTCCCAAAAGCTGTTTTTAGCTTTCCGCAAAAGCTGAAACAGCTTTTCGAAAAATTTACCAAACACAATTTTTCATCTAAAAGTACTTTTGGAGGGCCAGAAAGTGCTTTTTGGCCCTCCAAAAGCTCCCCCAAACAGGGCCTTAATTATTTGTAGTCGGTTTTATATGTTTTCATTCACTAAGTATTTCTATCTAGGACAAGCTCTCATATTTTTTTAAGATCTTCCATATTTTTTCTCATAACCTCCATCAATATTAATTTAGATCTTCCTTTACTTATAAACCGTCAACCTAAATTAAAGAACCTCTTTGTAGCCTTCTTGAATCTTCTTAATATATACCCATACGATCCCAATCGATTTTTTATTATATTATCTTTAATTTGCACAATACCTATAGCTACTTTAATGTATTCACTTTTTAATCCACTATTTTTCGTTTTGCCGTGCATCCATTTTAACATAATTTTCATTTATGCTATGTTAATTTCTTTTCATATACTTTCTTTATTGGTCAACACTTTAAGCTAGAAAATATTGCAATTCTATTTGATGTTTATAATTTTTTCTTCAAGTCTCCAAAGTATACACCTGTCACATATTATTCCTGATGCGACTCCCCACTTTATCCACCTAACTTTAATTCAATTACATATATTTTCATTTATCTCTCCATTATTATGTATAACATATTCTAAATAAAAGAATCGATCATTTTGTGGTATCTCTTGTCCAGCAATCTATGTGGAAGCGTATGAGAAAAATGTGGGCCTCGAGCATAGGCCAATAGTCCATAGTCTAGTAGTAGAGAATTTGCTTTTGCATCCATTTTATAATAACTATCTAAAAATGTTCTTAATCAATTAATGATAATGGCTTAGATTCATATGGCTTTATCTGCAAATGGGTCAGATTGGATCAAAACATGGGCACAACCCATACCTGATCTTTATTTTAATCGAGTTCAAAAAAAATAAATTTAAATCTAATCTAATTCCCTTTAGGTTGGATAATAAGCAACATGTAAATATTATCAAAATATATTTTACATAGAATTTGTATGATAGCCCTGCATGACTAATCAATAAAATAAATCATTGACCAATTATATCATGAGAAGAAGGCTAATTTTTATTTGCAATTATAGTTTCAAAATATATAGCATACTAGTTCAAATTCGAATTGAAGAATTTCAATTGCAATTTATAGAAATGAATCTTATTTTCGAGTCTAAATCTAATCCAAATAACTTTAGCTCAGGTTGGACCGTATTGATTTTGAATTGGTTTCATATAATTTAATCCACTTGCAGCCCCTGATATATGCAATATATTAAAACATAACATATTTATAACATCATAAAATTCTAAAATTATTTATATATTTTTTATACAATTGTTATATATCATGTATATGAATTGTTAATCTAACACCATTCGCTTCAATATTTCATTTACGACACTAAAACGAAAACCGAAGCAAAACTACTGCACCGCATCCCCTCATCCGCCCGCTCCTGAAGCTTCTTCTAATCTTCTCCCGTCGTTTCTCACCCGTCGGCTTCCGGTGGAAGTTAACCATGAGACTGGCTCCCAAGGTGATCTTTCTCGTCCGAGATCCCGACGGCTTCGGCCCCGCCATCGCCGACGCCCTCCGCCCGAATCCCGATTCCAATTTTATGAGGTCGTAATCCATCCCCTGGACCAATCCCAAACCCTAAACCCCATTTACGGTGTTATGAGATCGATCTCTCACGATTTCTTGACGAATCTTTCAGAGAAACCTCTTCGTTCGAACTCTCACTGGAGAAGTACGGCATTGGCGACCGCAAGGCGTCGGGGGATTTGATCGAGTTTGTAGACCCCCATGGATCGCCTCAGGCACGTCAATTTTCAGTATATTTTGTCTCTCTTGAGCTACAATTTGGTGTTCTTACGGTGAACTGTGTTTAATTACTATATGTTAAATGATATAGTTTGTGTGATTATAGATGTAAACTGATTTCCGTGGGTTAGTTAATTAAATTTGATCTTGTCCTCTTATCGAATTTTGGGTTCTATTACTTGATTCTCCTAGCACGCAAGCAATTTAGTTGGTTGGCTTCCAGGCAGATTTGATTCTTGATCCAGTAATGTTTCCTTTTTAACAATTTCGTGTTTGGAAGTGCATCCTGAAATTATTTTATAATTGGTACTGGTGAAATTATTAATTAAGTGAGACTTCTCATGAACGACTGCGCAATAATGCTGGATGCATGATGTCTAATTTGGGGTCCTTTGTCTTGAATGTGGCACATTTTAAATATTTATTTTATAGAATAATTATTTAAAGGTTATTTATAGAAAGAAGAGCTTTTCTGAGAAGCTATATGGTTCCTTCTGTAAGTGAATCTGAGACCTTGAAGGGTATGTTTTGGAACAAACATGAGAGATGTTTACTGTGAATTATTTTGCAGGTGTTTCATGGTTCTTTTGTTATAAAGAGACAATACTTTGCAATAGTCTTCCATTGCTTTGGATGAGTTGAAGAAGTGTTTCCTCTGTCATGCAGCCTGTCTGCCATATTTATTTTGAGACTATGACCATGTAATTCTTCCTAATGCATACCTTTGTCATCTGGTTTCAAGTATATGTTGAATTTGCATTTTTATAGAACAGAACCTCCATTTCAAGAATCACTTACCATATACAAGATTAAGTAGGATGTTCATTTTGAAATATTTGTTCTTATTGTAAGTTGCAATGGAAGTATGAGCTTGCTTGATTTCGTGGCAATTTATTTGGTCCAGAATCATTGGTTGTCATTGGCTCACCAGACAGTTCATGAAAACAAGGATCAATGGTATGGGAAATTTGGAGGTCTTATTATTGGAGGAGATTGTATATGGTTGTTTTTATTGGCATAGATTATGTCGAGTTTGGTCAGAGATCATGCAAGTGCTAACTGTTGCAGAAATCAAGCTTGAAACTTCAACCCCTCTTCTATTTATTGGAAGCTCAAGGAAGTCTAATTGTTTGCTGGAGCAAAATGCGTGAGGCTACTGGATGCTGTGAGGCATTTTATTCACTTACTTGAGCTTATGCATGGATCGGGAAATTGTTGCCTCGCTCGAGTAGGACTAAAGAGGAAAATAGGCATTTGAGAATAAATTAATAAGCAAACACTGATTTGTATTTTGTAATGATTTGGTGTCTTACTGAAAAGCAAAATAGGGGGATCCCTATTTGTGATTTTGGGACTTACTAACAAGATCAGGGATTCACATGGCTTTCTACCTATGCTCATGGCCCCATTGACTTAATTCTGGCCTTCTGGGTGTTTTTCTCCCGGAAGAGTTAAAATTATCTGGTGTGCATTGGTTGACTTTACTCGACTCCGATCACCTATGGTTCTGTATGGTGGTTGCTTGCTTATTTTAATATAAAAATATTTTGAAGATTGTCATTGACCAGGGCTTCATGGATGTACTGTTTGAACCACAAAACAAGTTTACAATATCTGACCCACCTCAAGGCAGGGGGTCTGGAGGGTATCAAACAAAACTTTACAGATAATTCTGAGTGTTTATTTATTTTGGTTTTCTCTCTGGTGCTGTATGAGTGTGTTAAAGCAAGGGATGTGAACAAAAATCTGTGGCAACACATATTGGGGCACCTTAAATACATGATTTAGAAGATGGGCTTTTCCAAAATTCAGCTAGTTAACGTTTGGCTTGTGTTTCCTTTTTTTATATAAAAAAAATGTTTCTTGATCAGTGTTATATAACTTCTATAAGTTGCTGGGTAGGTGCTTGCTAATGCTCCCTTATGTTTACTTTAATATTTGAGGTTGAGGGTAAGGTATGATGATTGTATTGTTTGGTTGGCATGGTTGTATTACTGATAGACATTCATGATGCATGTTAATTATAGTGCAGAGGTGTGGATTCTTTAGGATTTTTGCCTGTGTTCTCTGGGTGGAACTTGGTTAGGAGGTTATCTAAGAGAGACAACTCTAGTTGGTGTGGCATTTGATGTGTCCATCATTTCAATAAGAGCTACACTTTTTAAGTTCATAGTGAGAACAATTTCTATATTATATATTCAGGGTTATATCTTATCTCTAAAAGTTTCAGTATGCATGATTAGAATATGATGGTCACAAGTTTTTGAAAAGTGGGCTGCTAAACGGACTTGCAAACTCCTGTCCCATGGTGGGGGCAAAAAAATCTCATACTCTGCCTTATTTGGTTTCTGTATTTGTTCTTGTTGACTAGAGTAGGCAACAAATTAGAGAAGATTTTTCTTGGAAGGAGCATGAGGGGTGGGAGGTGGGGAACCTATGGGATGAGATTTGGTTTGTGAGGCCAGGAAGGAATGCTTCATTTAGTATTAACAAATTTCAAATTGGTTCAAGGTTGTCTTCAAGTTGGAATGCTTCATTTAGTATTCCCAATGCAAAGCAAGTTGGAAAAATAGATACTTGAAAAGAAGTAAATAACTGGATTTCCTGAAGAAGTCCTACACAATCCTCGTAGACAGTGGAGTGCAAATAACGGAATGGACCCTAATAGAGGTCAAATATCCAAGTCTTTTATTAGTTTTTGCAGAAGTCTCACCGTGATTAGCTTAATCTGGGGCTGGTCTGAGAGTAGAGACTAGGGAAGCTCTCTCTCTATCTCTCTAGAGAGGGGGGGGGGGGGGGGGGCGCGCAGAAAAATGGCATCTAGGTGCAGCATCTAGGAAGCACCTGTATGAAATCATAATTAATACTATACAGTAATTGTTTATTCATTCCACTATCACTTTTAAGTTAGTTACATGAAAAAAGGTTTAAAATCAACAGCTAAAAGAATGGACCATGCACTTGTTTCTGAATTAAGTTTAGTTTTGATTAAGTAGTAGCAATGATAAAAGATACCGGATTTAAAATGGGAAGTGTTAGGAAGAGGCACAGATGTAGGAGTGAGATTCCGATATGTGCTGATCTCTTAAAGTAAAACTGAAACCTTGATTGTGAGTGTCCATCACCATTAATTCATTGTAGGACTTTTTTTGTGTTGGGAAGAATGTGGAGGGTAATGAAACATTGTGGATGAGCTTGATGGATCATGCCATCCAACAAGCATATAAACTAGAACTATGACAATTTGGATAGTTGGAATGAAGCAGAGTTGATATCTTTTGCTATAGCCTATATGGCAGATGGTTTGGAGGGGGAGGAATTGTTGGATTTTCAAAAGGAAAAAGCAAGAGAATGGAGGTAAGATTTTGGTTGTTTTTTGATTGCGTACCAATTATTTGGTTGATCTTACCATTTTTGGTTGGTTGGGTGGCTCATTTTTGTCCATGGTATATTCTTCTTCTACTTCATTTGATTTCCTATGAATTCCTAGGTTACAATCCCTATATATGTATGTGTGTATAGGGAATAAAATCCTAATATATACTGTCTTTTGCCCTTACGTTTGCATCTCAATATTTTTTATGATACTCATATAACCATTTAAAAAGAGTAACTAAGTTGGAGATGTTTAATTTTGTGCTGGTTATATGATAATAGATTTCTATGAGTACTAGTGAGTTTCTGCTTTAAACAAATTCACCTTGAGAGAAGTAACTGCTACACTTGACTGGATTGCACATGAGGACTCTACAATTTTCCAACTATACAAAATAAGTGTTTGCAATAATTCAAATTGGTTGACATAATGAAAATAAAGAATACAATTTGTGGCATGACTTTAAAAATATGCTAACTAATGAAAGTTTTGTTCTAAAAACCTGAGAGCTATACATACATATTTTCGAGAAAAGCTATACCTTCTCGAGGAGGAGGGTAACTACAGTGCTACGCTAAGGGGACTAGGAACTAAGAGCTAAAAGATAAATACAAATAATGAAAATAACTGAAAGGATAAAATAGAACTACTGGTCATTCATTAGTCAAGGGCCTCTTCTCATAATTACATTCTAATATTTATATATCTTCTTTTTAACCGTCAGTCAATTGTGGCTTTCTAATATTGACACATGTCATCTTTGGTTAATGCCACTTCAGCCATTTTCTCTTGGCAGCTCCCGCGGCCAATTTCAGTCTCTCTAAACTGTCTGTCTCCACTTTCCACATCTTAGTCTTATGGTAACCATCTCCACTTCTTGACTTCTCATGTCCTACTCTTGGGTCTCTACCCTGTATCATGCCGATGATTTAGCTACATGAATAACATGGAACATAATCAGCCTTTAAGTCAACACTTAGCCTCTTGGGTAGACTGTACCCTCTATTGGCTTATGCTTCATCACTTGTCTTCGAGACTCAGCCTATGCCTCTTAACATCACCCAACCTACCTTGTATGGCGCCACGTCGTAACTTGATTGGCCTACGCGCAATCATTTCCTGGTCCATCTTTTAACTATCATTCAACCTTTCTCAAGTCTGGCCATGTTTCCTCATCTTAGTTGATCTTCGTGCCATTAATTGGAATGTGATGTAAGCAGTCCTATCCAATACTCTTTGACTTTGGTTAGTGGTCTTTACGCCCATCCTGTTAAATTAGACCTCAATGCCCAGCCTACTTCCATTACCAAGGGCATACATTATAATTACCAGCTTTTGGTGCTGCCACGTGGCTGCTATCTAACCGGATTTCAGGTTGTCACTATTGATTAGGATGTGGCATAAACAAGAAGTCATATCCAAAAAATTCCATAGTAAGTGTCCATCCAAGAAACTTCCCCTTTTATGGTTTCTACTAACTCCTTTAACTGTTGCTTCCATAGAGATCAATTTTATGAGTTAACATGAAATTCTCAAAAGAGTTGGAATGAGTTTAAGAAAGAAATTGGAAAAGGTGCTAGATACGGTGGATATGCAGGAAAAAATGTATTCAGATGTCATGATTACTGAATAGATTTTGAAAATTGCGGGAAAGAAAATTTACATTAGATTGCAATTTAATTTTGGGAGTTAGGAATATAAAACTTTGGAACTTGCTGCAAAAAAGGCAGGATTATGAACAATAATTATTGCGACTTTGATCATTGATAACTTGCATCAATTGCATTTTTTTCGATACCATTAGAAATTTATGTGCATGAGCAGCCTTAGAGTTGACATAGTAGCAAGTTTCCAACTGCTCCCTTTTTTGTGGGCAAAAGTAATCTAGTATCTGCTCAATCATTTCAGGTGTCCATCTTGCTCTTACCAAATTATGGACCTCCCATTGCTGCATGTGCTGTCAAAGAAGTTTTGGCACTTATTTCTTCAGAGGAAAGTCCTAATCAGCCTATAATAATCCTTCCATATGTCATGAAGGCTCTGAAGGTTAATCAAGAACTGGCGAATCCAGCATCATCTGAGCAGAAGGTGATGCTATGTGGAGCTGAAATACAGGGCACAACTGACATTTTTCAGTCCATGATTGCTGAAACTGCCACCGCTCCTTCATCATTGCAAATTCATTGCGAATCTTTGGCTTGCTTGCTTCAGATGGTTCGTGTCTTAAATCTGCCTACAGTGCTTATTGCATCATGTGCTCGAGACCAAAGTAAAAGATCTGCTGACCAGGAACTTGAGGTATCATGATGGGTTTGCTGAAGTCAAATATGCTAGGATTTGGTGAATAATTCAACTATAGTTTTTTAAATTACCTTTGGTTTCTGTGCATGACATATGCATAATTTAGGTTGATTTGTAATGAGTCTGGTGTAGATAGATTATCAAGATCAGAAAAGTCGAGATATTTTCTTTCATGGTTGTGGACTTGAATATATCATGCTGGGCATAATTTCAGTTCGAAGGCATCTTGTCTGACACACTGGAAAAAGTATCCACAGAATATTGTTCATCGGGGAATGAGCAAGATCAAAGATTCATAATTTATTTTACAAAAAAAAACATTTTTTTAGAACTTTTTTTATAATATCAAGTTGCTTAGATTTTGTTCAGCCGATTCGTTTGCTGCTGCTTTTTATGGAGACTAGTAGTCTTTTGTCTAGAAGACATTTTGCTCAATTTTTTTTTTTTTGTGTGAATATTTCTGTGTCGATACTAGTGAATGTTTCCCACTTCTGAACATAAATACTTCATTCCCGGCTACTAAAATTTATAGTGGAGTCCCTTCACAATCATTGCCCTTCTTGCACTGCAGGAGCTGTAGGGTTTTACATGCAAGAATCCTGATTTGTTTTGACATGTTGCTTCTGAAACCTCTAATGAACCTTAAGCTGTCCCCTGTACAGTTCACAACAAGAAAAGATCTCAATTTCTCTAGCCTTCTGTTATATTCTCTATAGTTATTTGCATCTCGATGATTATTACTGATTGAATTTGACACTTTGAGAAGTTCAACTGGGCTGTTATGAAGAAGATTATCTAGCGATCCACTTGGTTATCTAAGAACATTGTATAATAGCATCAAAAGCTGCTGTTTGGCAATCTAGCATATGTAGGAGAAGAATCCATTTATTGTAGCTTGCACATCATATAATCACGTCGCACTCCTATTTTGCAGTAATCTATGATAGCATTGGTGGTCATGGTAGTAAAGGGCTTGTAAGCACTGTCCCAACTGCTACTTTTCTAATTCTTATTCACCATTATGGCTATTGTCTGCATCCCTAGTTTATTGTGTTTCACCAACTTAGTGTCTTGATTTCCAGGCATTGTATGAGGTGGGGCGTTTCTTGGCCAACCATATGGGTCTGTGCTTCTCCATTGAAGGACTCCAGCAGAAAGAGATTGAGAAACCGAGGAGTGTTCAAGAACCATGGCGCGCATTATATGGATAAGCTTGCAGGCAACTGTTAATCGTACTAAAATGTGGATTTGTAGGCCTATCATTAGGTGAAAAATTCTCGGAAGGATTTTGCTCACCAGAATGTGAGTGTATGAAATTATGCTGAAGAAGTAGACAGTAGATCCGTTTATCAATGCATATTTTCTGTCGCTAAACTGACAGAACTCTCTTCATGGAACTGTTTTGTCTTGTGATGGAATAGTCATCAGCATAGTTGCGGGCTCGGATGTTAGAGCAGTATGTTTTGAGCCATTTTGGATATGGTTACATGAAAATTTTATTGGTTGAACGTCTTGTATGGTCATTTAAAAATGGTGAAAGTAGCACAGATATTTCACGTAGAACTGTAACATAGCTGAAGCATAAATCCCTCACTGGGCCGCCCACTGAGCCTGTACCGTGTTAGAGGCACCTCTGGCTGTCATTGAGAACTACAGAAGTTGCATGACAACCAAGGAAACTTTTCCTTTTGTGATATTTCTGTATGACTCTGAAAATACCATTTCATGGAGAATATATAATTGTGCAGTAGGAATTCATTGACGGCAATGGTTAGAGTATGATTAGCTGACCCATGGAGGGAAAGAAGTTTTTCCATAAAAAGGCTTTGCAAATTTTATAATTAGTGATTCATTGACATTTCTAGCATTGACTGAAAAGGGATCCAATATTTGGTTAGCAACTGGGAGTCGAAGAGCTACAAGAAATATTGATAGTTAATAGAGATAGACTACTCTACTCTTGAGATGAGAGGTTCTCCGCTCCTCTCAAGTTGAAAATTAAATTTATTGGATACCTCAATAGAAGATCCACGAAATTGATTATGATTTATATTATTAAAAATATCTAATAACTAAAAATTACATATTTTTTCTGGTTTCTAATTTATCATCAAGTGGACGCAAAAAATAAATGGTTAAAATAATTTTAGATTATGTTTTGCTATAAGATGAGTATTAAAATCTTTTGATTTTAAATATATGCATATTTTGATATGTGTAAATCATGATAATGAGGTGGACTTTCAATTCAAATATTTTTTTCCATGTATTTTAGCATACTAATATAATAAAGTTTATCTATTTTTGTATCTATATAATCCATAGGTTAGAACAATCTAAATACAAGATTTTTTGTTTCTAAATATTTTTAGTGATATAAACCATGTAGATTTTTAATTTAAATAACTAATTATTGATTTTAAATCTAGAAGTCATAGATATCTTCTTAGCCGGAGAAAAATGTAGTCCATTCCTAATTAATTTCTTGTCATCATAGGCATCTAATACCCATAGTTTCGCACTAAAAACATAGCACGAAGTGGCTCTGCACGGATCAAATCGACCATTTCTATTACATGGCATGCTCCCACGGCTGGTGCAAATAAGAAGCGGCTGCGGAACCGCGACCTCCCAAACAAATAACGTGCACGCCCAATCTGGTTTCCGAGGCCTCACAGGGGCTTACGGCGGAACAGGTTGCGATGCAATCTGCGGCTCAAATCGTAGAAGAGGTGACAAAACCCTGCTAAGCCAATGCCGCCACTGGGGGTCGGGCCCCGCTCCATTTCGAAACCAGAGAAGAACTCGAAGACGAAGAAGAAAGAAATTGAAGAGGCGAGAGAAGACGCGACGAAACACACGCTGATAGATAGATAGATAGATAGATAGATAGACAGATGGGCTCTCGACGCTCGCTTCAGACTCTTCTCCATTCCTCTCGCATCCGCCTCTGCGTCGCTCGATCCATCTCCTCCACTCCCCGCCTCCAGAGTGTTGGATGGTTCGACAAGATCAAAGGTGTCATCACCGGCAAATCCACCACCGATTCCAAGTCCTCCTCCTTCTCCCTCATCGGTCCGCCCCTCCCTCCCTCTCTCTTTCTCTCTCTGCGTGTGTATGTCGTTGTAATTATAGAACCTTTTGATTTGATTTGTGGCGTGGATATGATATGGGGCGGCTGTAGAATTCGCCGATCAGATGGAGAAGGCGCGGATGCTGAATTCCTTCAAGAAGTTCGAGGCCGGCCGCTGCAGCGGCGCCACCGTCTCCGAAGCGTTCAAGAAGCAATCCGTCATCCTCCGATACCTTGGCTCCATCGATCCAACAGGAGAGGTTAGTCCTCTTTTTGAGAAAAGAATTTTTTTTGCCGATTTATCAATTAAATACGAAATGAACTCATTTCTATGTAATTTCGAACTTTGGTTCCATGTCAATGTACTGAACTAGATTGTTCTTGTGCCTTTTCTTTAAAAAGTTTAGGTTTTGTTAGGTTTTATATGGTTCTGTTTATAAGATACTACCTGAAAGTGCTGTTTCACTTGCAGAATCTCCAAGCTAGCCACAAACATGATGCGACAAAGCATTGCAATTGCACGATAGCTGATGTTGAACATGTACTGGCGAAATATACATGGGCCAAAGAGGCACAGAAGAAGATAGATAAGTTAAAGGAGGATGGAAAGCCATTGCCGAAGACCTTTAACGAGGTACTTCTGCTTCCCTTAATTAATATGTTTTATGAAGCAATGTTAACTATTGTTACTACCAGAATCAAATCATATGATATGATGGATTGGATCTTCTATTATGACTCAAAAAGCTACCCATTGTGTTGTTTTTTGGCAAAATTTAAGAAATATTGCCAGAACTCCTATTCAAAATTAAAGGGAAGGTGAGACCAGATCATCTATTGTTCTATTGTTAAATGATGGATTGATTATTCTACCATTGAATATGTACATTCCTGTTTTATCATTATTTTGAAGCGCATGTGGGTGCATGCCATTATGATTTTTTTCATTTTTGTAAATAATAAAAAATTTGGCTTCATTTTGAAGTGCTCTATTCACAGACTGTAGTAAGGAATGAAAAATTCGATTGCATAAATTGAGTGATTAGGACTGCTAGCAAAATTTGTTCTTATTTAGCTGTGGTTAGCCTCAAAGAAATTGACAAAATTTGTTCTTTACTGTCAAGTTCTTTCTCTGATCTTTGTGATATTCTACTTTGCAGAACTCACCCAGTTTAAGAAGATTGCTATTCCTACTCTTACATTATGAATGAAAAGTATTTTGCTAAATTAAATTATGCCCTATCATTTTATATGGCACTTCCACAGAGCCTGATCAAAAGCAGAAACTGCAGTGTCATCTTATCCAGATTTGATGAAACAACCTATCAGTCTAACAGCTGGTGCTGGGTTAGTATCCAAAATCATTAACCATGTGCAAGAATTGTAAGGAGCCTTCGTAGTTGACTGCATATTGTGGTCTTGGAGCTGAATTTAGATAGAAATATTGGCTAAATATTCCACAGAACTCTATAAAATTGTTAGTCTGTCATAATCATTTTGGATTGGAATTAAATCTCTTTATTGGAGTTTGAATTATGGCCGGAAATCTAACATGAAGATTTACTTAATAAGATGTTAAAATCAGCAGATCATAGATGACCATTCCCGTCAGTTTCTACTCGAAGATGTGTCGGTGAATTTTCAAGTTGTATAACATATTTATCCTTTTTCCATGCTCGAGAGGGGGGGTCGGAGGGGAGGTGGCATGGTTTGTTATTTCTTTGAATTTAAGTCTTTAAATTTAGGTTTTTAGAGATGCAGTTAATGAAGATTCTATAGTATCTACTAAGGTTGATCCTTGAGTGCATCAAGTAATCATGGAGGCTATTGTGTACTTCTGGAGAAGGCTTTATATTACCAATAAGTTTGCAGTTTGCCCATAGTAATCTCAGATGTACTCCGTCTGCTTGAATTTC
The DNA here is from genome assembly GCF_009389715.1 of Phoenix dactylifera. Classification (NCBI taxonomy): domain Eukaryota; kingdom Viridiplantae; phylum Streptophyta; class Magnoliopsida; order Arecales; family Arecaceae; genus Phoenix; species Phoenix dactylifera. Next base: position 24,633,680 of record NC_052392.1, on the reverse strand, counting down.
ATTTTTACACTAGATAGCATACTAGATTTTTTACTCCCGAGTGTTATGTGCTAATATATTGGATTATTCTGCCATAAGTAAATAGTTTTTGATGTCACCTAATCAGTTTTATTTCTGATATATAAATAAAAGTACCACTTTTTTAAGACTATGAGCCTTATCTTGTTTTCTAGGTGCAAAAATTGATGGGCTCAACACCATTCGATGTTGGCAAGTCTAATTTGGCGAAGAGCAGGGAAATAAGCAGAAATGCTATCTGCCCATGTGGATCCAAAAAGAGATACAAAAGGTCTGAAGTTATAGCTTTACTAATATGCAGCTCCAAAACTTGATTTTTGATAATTCCATACTATGCTCTAGTTTATTTTTTCTATAAGGTGAACCAGTAAAGTTTTAAAAACAATCAGAAATTAGGAAACAAAGTTGGCTATATAGTGAGCAGTCTAGCAGGTCCATCGTGAGTGCTTAAAGTGACATAACGGATTATTTATTGGAGAAAACAATGTTTAACCAATAAATGAGCAATTGCAACATATATGTTCTTGTCGTTGACTGTCCTATCAATCTACAAGTAGGACCCACCTCTTCGCACGAGTAATTTGGAACATCCATTGACGAGTGTTGAATTGCATATTCCTCAGTTTGATTTAACAAACCTTCATACCTCACCTAAGGCTTGCGATGGTTCTAAAACAAAATCAGATAACCATAACCATGAAGCCTTGTCCTAATAATTTAGGGTCGACTTTAGCAGTACTTATTCATGAATAATACCTGTTAAAAGCTACCCCTGGTGTCATTATGAACTTTTGCTAAGTCATTTATCATAACTTCTACCATGTCAGATTAAAATATTCTCCTTTCTCTAGACTCTTGATGCAAACTAGAGCGCCAATCATTACCAGGATCTCTTCATATTTGTTGCAGTCGAGGATAATTTCATCTAGTTCTCCACTGATTTATCTATTAATGCACCTTCTGCATCTCCTTCATTGTAGTCATCCACAACTGCATCCTCCCTTGCTGTATTCAGCTTTGTTTGATTGAACCCTCCATTTTACCCAAGATACATAGTAGGCCAATTTGTTTTCTTATGAGAGTTACCCTAAGTTGTCATTGGTATGTATCTGTATTGTTCTATAAGTTTGTACCCATGTTACCATGATATGCATGTCACATAGCAACACAGTGACCCTTCACCATGTCATCCACTCATCTGTTAGATATGTCTTCATGAAATTCATCATTCTTTTATATGACTGATCCATGACAATGGAACCGATCATGATGTGATACCTCTTGGCCATGATTTTGTAGCATCAATGTTGTCCCTCACTTATTTTATGTTTTGAACTAACAATATAACATGGTGACTGGGGGAAAAAAGCAAATTTTTGTGCAAATAAAATAATATTAATTTAGTTAAATAGTCAAGAGAAAGATTTTTGTTTTAAGATGTGGAGTCTAAAGAAGTGGGTGAACGGGCAGCAGCAGGGATGAGATTCTGGAGCAGGTGGAGTTCTCTAGGTAGAATTCAGGTGACTTGAATTCTAGTGATCTAGTCCCTCTTTGTTTTCAGAGCATGACCATGTTGTAGCATTTGATGATGCAACCCTGTATCTTTACGTTAGGTTACAACATTGAATTAATTTTATTGTTAATGGGTTTGTACTTCTGCTTTTATAGGCTTGCGTGGTCATCTATTTGTTCACCGAAGAACTAGGAGCTAACTTTTTCTTATTCTAGACATGCTGAACACTAGTTATACCGCAGAATATATATTTGGCATCAGTTGAAGGTTTGGTTATATTTGCTTAATTGCTTTATCTCTTTCTGTAGAGAGTATTTAGTTATTCTAGATCATGGTTTCAAGTTTGATTTTAAATTGATATAATGTTTGAACTATAGAAGATGAATAGTAGCTAAGTTTAATGAATAATTATTCTTGTTGTGATAGATTGATTTTCATAGAGATTTTTGAAATGCTTGTACCTCAAATAATATCTCTGTAGCAACATCAATGACAATGAATGTAACTTGTGGTTTATGTATTTCGAACCTTAAATTGTCATGATATAAGTTTATGGATTTAAAGCGGATGAAGCGGTACTAATTTAACCTGATCAGAAAACTTACTGCTTTCTGTCTGAATTTCAATATTAAAGAATATTTCCATTTTGTTTGCTAATATATCGCAGCTTATGAAGAATGGGATGCAAAGTTTCATGGTTTTCCAAAATTGAAGTCAAATTTGAGAGCTTTTTAATTTTATCTTTTTTTTTTCCTTTGATATCATAGTTTTACCTGAAGAAGAGGCCTTACTACCTATTAGGTTTCATTCTACAGATCCTTTAACACCCATGCTTATCCAAGGGCAGATTTTTGGAAACGGTGCCTTTATTATTGTCTTGGTTCATATTTTTTGACCCTTTCCTGGATCAGAAATGCATATTGCTGCCTCCCTCTCTGATCCATGCTGGATATGCTTAGGCCATCACTTTTTATCTCTCCTTTACTATTCCTAAACTTCTTCTAAGATACAGTATGTGCATCAATTAATGTTTTTGAATGAATTGATAACCATCACAAGATGCAGTGCCTTTTTGCAGATTGTGCAAATGTTGTCTCTTTTTCTACTCATTCAAATACTAAGCTGTTTATGGGAATATGCTACTTCATGTACCATCTCTGACAGTTTAGAAGTTGGTGACAGGAAAATGTATTTGGCAGATTGTAATATCGATGTTTGTGTCGGATCCTTCAATGAATTTATACTAATTTTTTCAAGAAGATAAGAATGTATGAGTGAGTATATCTTCATGCCACATTTGTAAAACTTCTTGTATATTTTGAACAGGTGCTGTGGAATGACTTGAGGTGAAAACAGCTGGTGGATCTGAAATTCTTTTCCAAGACTCTCAACTTATGTAAGATACACAACTTGTGGAAGTGGTTGTTGCAGCAACTACATCAAATTCGAACATAGTTCAAAGTCAAGCTCTATTTTTATGTAATTGAGTTTTTTAGGTGACATTGCTGTGGGTAGTGATGCTCTAAATGTTAACCATGCTCTTGAAATCAAGGCAATTTACTTCTGGCTGATGGAGGAGGTTGAGACAGGCAGTTACAGCACCGACCATTATATCATCTACTGTAGAACTGATACTGCAACAATCTTCATCATTTTGTAATTGCAGAAGCTAAGTAAAATGCGAGAGAGCATTTTCTCTACATTCAGAGGTGCTTAATTGAAGCCATGGTGTATCGATGTAGTGGTTATACTTTGACTTGAGGGATAATTTGCAGAGTTGAAGCTTGATTAGGTCATAAATATCAAGTAGTTTCTCTTAATCAACATGGTCTTTCATCTGTTTAATTACCGTTTGTTCGTTCTTTTCCCCATTTCCTTTTATTTTTAGATTCATACGAAGACATATGGGATTTGAAGGTTTCATTATTTTGATTGCAAGAAGATTTGATATAGTGTATATTGATATGTGTTTTTTTGAGTTGTATCATTATTCTGCATTCATTTTCAAAGTTTCGTTTGTGGCAAGGAAAAAGAAAACGATAGGAAATGCGGTTGGGCACTTGTTGGGTTTCCAAACTGCCCACGTGCACAAAAATTAAAAAAAAAAATAGAGAAAAGAAAAGATCATTTGGGTTCTGAATGAGTTCGGATCTAGTCTCTGTAGCTGGCGGTCAATGGTATAAGAAAGGGCATGGTTATCTCTCTCTCTCTCTCTCCCTCTCTTTTTTGCCTTGTTCAGCCAGAGGAGCTTAAGGCCGCTCCGTATCTCCCTATCCACCCCACAGAGCCTATATCCTTCTCCAATCCAAACTAATTCTGTGGTGGGAGAAGGGCATGGTCTCTATCAGAGACTAGGCATCATCTAATGTAACTTTTAAGGCATGTTTAGTTGGGAGGAGTTGAACTCTAGATTAGAAATAGAAATGGATAGTTTTCATTCCAACCATTTAGTTAGGAATCTCCTAAATTCTAATTTTTACTCTTTCTCTAGTATTCAAATTTCATTCCAATTTCGATTTTGAACTAAATACAATGGGAGATGTGGCCATTTTGATTTTTATTGTCATCCATTCTGATTCCAGTTGCAAGCCAAACGCTTTTAACCATTCCTACATAGAAATGCCTGCGTTCTTATTGAACCCCAGCAGCATTGCCTGAGGGGAGGTCTATAGCTGGCCTTATACAATGCCTTAGGCAGATAAAAGTAAGATCTTGTCGTCCTAACCACCTGTTTTCACTGCAATAGCAGAGAAGGAATTTATTTCCCCAGGAACAGCATTTGGTCGCCTGGATTTCTCAAAGTTTCCCACTCCCTGCTGCTCGTATTCTGTTTTTCAAACCCTGAACCAAGAGGAACCAATAAAAGCCCCATGTCACAAGAAAAGAAGTTGCTTTAACCACACGATCTACAGATCCAGATACTTGCCCACCAATCGTTATTGAGCCTCGAGAAGACAAAATCACAATGCTGTTGTCCCAGAACATAATGACGCAATTCGAGTTCCAGGAAGTAGATGCGCGAACGGCAGGAACATGAACATGGTGGTGGGGCTCCAGCCAGAGAGCCGACCTGGGAATCGGTGACAGGCTTGAGCTACACACACTCGGTGACTAGACATTCAAATAAGCGGAATTAGGATTTGAGAGAGTTATCTTGTAGTCACCATTCAGAGGCTATACAATGCGTCGGTCGTTGGTTTCTGTTTTTTTGGTGTTAAAACGTGAGAACGGGAAGCAGGAGGTTTGACCATATTATGCTATGGTCATTCTTCTCCTGATCCTAGAGTGTACATGGAGACATTGATTTGGATGGTGAGAGCGAGATAGCCTGGAATCCTCTCATCACCCTCTCATTCATTGCAACTATTATATAGCTAGTTTACCCCGAAGCTTGCACTGCTTGTCTGACACTCTACGTGGATGTTTGGATGGCAGAGTAATAGAGTATCCTTCTTTTTGGAAAAAAGAAAAGGGAAGGAACGAGCGAGTTCGGTTCCCTATATAGTGCATGTTTTGCACCACTTAGAATGGAGCATGCTTAGGTCTAAGAATGGAGGAGCTTAGGTCAAAGAATGGGGCAGCTTAGGTGAGCGACAACGGCTTGTCGCCCATCACAGGGATGTGTGGCTGTGGCCCATCTCTCAACTATGCCAAACAGGATACATGCTAAATAAAGGGATAGCAACAGGTAAATTTGCCTTACGCATACCTGAATCCGTTTAAAATTCTACAATCCGAACCCGTTCCCAAATTACGATTAACAATTTCCCCAAAAATTCCAAATCTATTCCATCAAAAAAGGGTAAATCCATCGAATACCCGAACCCGCCCAATGGTCTTTATTTGGATCAGGTAATCCAGATCAGGTCAGGTACCTAACCCCGAATTACGAAAAAATGAAGAATGGAGGAATAATAACAAGTAAAATTGGGTATAAATATTTGACGAATAATTTAAATACAAATAATTTTTTTAGCTTAGTGGTAAATATAGAGGTCAAATGTTCTTGAGATTTGGGGTTCAGGTCTCCTCACAATATATATTTTATAGGTAGTGGATATCCGACAGCGCAAAAAAATTCACCCAGCTACCATCCCCAAAGGTAGAAGTTGAGAGATGGACAATAGCAATCCATCTTCGATATGGGCAGCATATTGTCCATCCAAGCATGCACCACTATAGTGCAAAATATGCAAAGCTGAGGATCCCAACTTGCCACTAGCCCCACCCAAACACTTCAGATGGTTGAGTAGGTTATTCATAGAATATGACTTGCTTAGTTAAGGGTGAGAACAACTTAGCCACTTTTAAAGTACTCTATTTAGGTTATCAGATAGTTTGTATATAAATGAATAAAAATTTTGTATAAATGAAATTATGAGAAGAAGCACGGCAGGTAATGAGTTTTACAATTTGTTTGATGCGAGCATATATGGGTTTAGTTACCTTCTATGCAGATTGAATTTCATTTTTGTGGGATTGCTCGATCTGGATGCTTTCCCCATCAAGAGCCTATTGATAATACTGTGCAATTTAGCAAGATTCACGAGAACAAAAACATATAGGCTGGACCATGCCTAATGCAGAAAATTCATGGAAATACTTCGGATTGGGTTGACCCGAATATTACAAGAAGCTAAAAATATGTAATGTGGCCTACAATATACCTGTCTATCATAGGCTGACACGTAGCATAGCATGGGGCCAATTTTAGTGGGACTCTCATTCCTAGGTTAATTTGGATAAGGCAAGCCAAGATGTTGTCTTCTACTTAGATTCGAACTCTGAAGAGTCCAACCCTAGCGGGACAAAGATCCTCTAATTTATAAAAATTGCCTAGGGTACAAGGTTTGGATATTAGATTATTCTATGCTACTCTTCATTTTTTTTTCTATCTTTTTCCTTTTCTGTTGTCCTCCAAAGCCCTAGTTGATTTAAGTCTAGGATACCCTCCAGCCGGATTAGCTCCAACAACCTCTTTTTTCCCTTTTTTTTTCTTTATAGATCCGCATCTTTCCACTGTAGGTTGGTACTCCATCCTCTATAGTTGATTGCTTGGTGCTCCCGAAGCCTCCACCATTGTTGGATAGGATTTTGGCAGAACACCAGACAAGAGAGAAGAGTAGTGCATAATAATCCGATGACCAAATTTGGTGCCTTAGGCCCTCTTTTATAAATGGAAAGTCCTTATCCCACTAGGGTTGGACTCTTCAGAGTCTGAGACCAAGTAAAAATTTATCTCTTAGCCTTCCTTATCTGAACCAGTCGGAGATGAGAGCACCACTCAAATTTGTCTCTTGCTATGCCACATGTCAGCCTATAATAGGCTAGTCGAATTTACGCCACATTAATACCTCATTAGGTTTTTCTCCTCCTCGAAGTAGTAGGTTGGGAGAGGTCCAATATTAAGATGTGCCATGCCAAGCTTTACATTCTATAATACTAAAAATCATGTTTCTGATCTCAAGGATCCATAAGATTATCCAAAAAAACTCTTGGTCATACACACATTGGCTGATCAACCATGGACATTGCAATATACATGGCCGGCTATGATTGATTGACCGCCCCCCTCTACTCCCATCTTGCAGAGGATCCAAGATTATTGATTCACTCAAGATTATTGGTTCCCTAAGCTGATTTATGACTGCCTTTAGTCGAACTTGATCCTCCCTTCCCTTGAGAAAGAAAAAAGTCAGGGTGCGAACTTTGGTACCTTGCGACCGCTCCAGCGAAACCGAAGATGGAGATGTCATTTTTGTATCCTTACACTTTCAAAGTCATTTATGATGTAACAAAAGATGCGTTAATTGGAGGGGAAATAAAAATAAGATCTATAATGATGGTTGCTACCAAGGTCTTCAGATCTGCACAAACGCAAACAAAGAGCTCAAGCACCGTCGCCGCCATATTCATAACGAGCGTTAACAACCTTGCCCTCGGGCCGGCCGTCTTAATTCTAGTTTGAAACCCGAACGCGTTTCCCGTTGCGAGCCGAACAAAGGAACATCAGTTTCGTTTCCAACCACTAGTCCACCTTTTGAGCAAATTATCTAAGATAAATGCACCCTTATTCTCGCTTCATTCTGTCGTTCCAGAGTCTCAGAGAACAAAACAGAGTAGATAATAGAATGAGATACGGCTCATGGTTATACATCTCCAGACACGCTCCTCCCCATTCCAGAGTCCCAAGCCCTTGAAATAAGCTACCTTCATGAAACAATATATGATAAGAGCTGCACGTTTGGAAAGAGAAACCCGGATCCGAATTGTTAAATTTGATACAAAGATAACTTGTAAATAAATCTCCACTATGTTTAAGATACATATAAATATATATATATTGGTAAATCAAGATAAATGTTGATGTAAGACAAGATTGATTTATGAGGAGATTTTCACATCCTAACCTAGATAAATCCAAAAAATTACAGCTTGATTTAAGGACCCCAGACCCAAACCAAGGAAGCAAACCAACATATGCATACAAGCTCAAAGCTTTCGGTATTAAAACAATAGAGCCAAAAGAATTTTTTCTTAAAAAAAAAAAAACAATGTACCTCCATAAAAGATGGTATAGAAAGATCTAAGAAATATAATTTTAACTGCCCATTTAATCACATCCATTTGCGCAAGTCTGCTATTTGTTGTGCGAAACAAAATCAGGGAATTCAAGTGACCTCTACCAAAGGTGCATAGGCTGACAGAGCAAGCTAAACTCAGTGTGTAATGAACAATTTTCTGAAATGGGACCCGGGAAGCGATATACTCACAAGGTATCCAACATGAAAGTTAATCATACAAGAGAAAAACATGGACAGCAAAACCATAACCAAAATTAATGTGAGCAGATATGAGGAAAAAAAATACTAGCCTATTAGCAAGGAGAACAACGTGAGATATGTGACTGGTGGAACATTCAATTCTCTCAACAAAAAGCTAGTTGAATGCCACCATACATAGAGTAAGAACATCTACCTAAAATCATAAAGTATGTGCAATCAATGATGGGAAACTAATTGCTAAGAAATGGTTTTTCATCTTGCTGGCCGAGTCCAGGTTGTCTCTGACGTGATGCTATTTCCATAATAGACTTCCTTTGTTGATCCGTCCCAATAAGCCTGAGATAAATAAAGCATTAAGAAGCATGCATGTACTTCCTCCTATCAAAACAGAGAAAAATGGAATACAGCAAAATAATGTCTTTTTTCTTTGAACTGCAGATATGCGTCCTTTTTGCAAACTTAGATTCAAGCCGACGACTTTTTAACAAAACATGCATGTTAGACCTCAAAGATCTACTTTATAAGTTTCTAACAGATGGAATCATAGGGTCATTATTTGGTGCAATGGCATGGGTTGGAGTCTTAGGACAGCCACTTTGTGTTAAAAAAAAAAAAAAAAGCCAAAAGTTAGGTCTGTCCCCAGTTTACCCCTAACTCAGGAACATAACCGGGTAATGACCTTGTTTTATAATAAATGGAATCAACCAAAGAAAAAAGAATACCAGGACAGAAGAACCTGTCAGTGTAAGAGTAGTCTCCTTAAAATCAATTTGTAAGCAAACTTATTTCATTAAGAGATGGGATAAAACAAGGAATGACAGAATCATGCTTCTGATCACTCAAATTGGATTTCTTAGAGGATTTTAATGAAAATTCAGTTCTTCTTTAGGAAAGATTAAGGTGGAGATGCACTGTTAGGCAGACCTGCCATCCAGAAGGGAGATCTTTGGAGAGTTCTACTAGATCAGGCTGCTTTTTCACATTCCAAACTACCTCCTCTTTTGGTGTTTCACCTACTTCAGCTTTTGCTTCTGCTCTCCTGCGTTTCACTCGTTCACGCCTGTGCAATCAATATGAGATCAGATTAATGTGTTTGCTTCAGCTTTCATGAGCTTAAGATGACACACAAAATGATGTGTACAGTATGAATAATTGCTCCCAAAGATCCAAATAGAAAAGATGGAGTAAAGCACATGCCAAAACTCAAAGAAGCAGTTTGGCATTCCCATGTATTTTAATTTCCTTTTCAGTTAAAAGGATGTTATAATTAAGGGGAACTTGCTCAGCGGTCCATTTATTGACCGAACTTTAACATTAAATCCCTGTTGACCGGTTGTTTAACAACCGGTCCATATATATTTTAACATTACTTTATGGGACAAAAATGCCCCCGCCTCTCCCATTCCCACCGAAGAAGGAGAAGAAAAAGGCAGCCGCCGGCCACGGCCCACCCCCTCCCGCGCCTGCCGCCGGCCACGGCCCGCCCCCTCCCGCACCCGCTGCCCCCTTCCGCGCCGCCGGAATTACCTCCGCCCCCACGGTGGGGAGGTGCCAAAGAAGAGGAGCCGCCCCCCCCGGTGGCCCCATCCTGCGGCCGCCACCGTCCGACCCCCTTCCGTAGCTGCCGGCCTCGCGAGAGGAGAAGGAAGAAGAAAGAAGGAGAAGGGAAGAAGAGAAGAAAAAAAAAGAAAAAGAAAAGAAAAAAAAGAAAATGAAAGAAAAAGAAGAAAAGAAAATAAAATAAAAATAAAAATAAAATTAACTGTGTTCCTAGACAAGTTAACTGTGTTCACAGACAACTTAACTGTGTTCACAGACCTGGAGTCGACCCCTTAACAGCACGAGTCGACCCCTGCTCACCTGGAGTCGACTCTCAGGCTTTCCTAGACAACTTAACTGTGTTTCCAGACAAGTTAACTGTGTTCCCAAACAACTTAACTGTGTTCCTAGACAACTGTGTTCCTAGACAAATTAACTGTGTTCCTAGACAAGTTAACTGTGTTCCCAAACAACTTAACTGTATTCTTAGATAACTGTGTTCCTAAACAACTTAACTGTGTTCACAGACAACTTAACTGTGTTCCTAGACAACTGTGTTCCTAGACAAGTTAACTGTGTTTCCAAACAATTTAACTGTGTTCCTAAACAACTGTATTCCTAAACAAGTTAACTGTGTTCCTAGACAACTTAACTGTGTTCCCAGACAAGTTAACTGTGTTCCTAGACAACTTAACTGTGTTCCCAGACAAGTTAACTGTGTTCCTAGACAACTTAACTGTGTTCCCAGACAAGTTAACTGTGTTCCCAAACAACTTAACTGTGTTTCTAGACAACTGTGTTCCTAGACAAATTAACTGTGTTCCTAGACAAGTTAACTGTGTTCCCAAACAACTTAACTGTATTCTTAGCTAACTGTGTTCCTAAACAACTTAACTGTGTTCACAGACAACTTAACTGTGTTCCTAGACAACTGTGTTCCTAGACAAGTTAACTATGTTCCCAAACAATTTAACTGTGTTCCTAAACAACTGTGTTCCTAGACAAGTTAACTGTGTTCCTAGACAACTTAACTGTGTTCCCAGACAAGTTAACTGTGTTCCTAGACAACTTAACTATGTTCCCAGACAAGTTAACTGTGTTCCCAAACAACTTAACTGTGTTCCTAGACAACTGTGTTCCTAGACAAATTAACTGTGTTCCTAGACAAGTTAACTGTGTTCCCAAACAACTTAACTGTATTCTTAGATAACTGTGTTCCTAAACAACTTAACTGTGTTCACAGACAACTTAACTGTGTTCCTAGACAACTGTGTTCCTAGACAAGTTAACTATGTTCCCAAACAATTTAACTGTGTTCCTAAACAACTGTGTTCCTAGACAAGTTAACTGTGTTCCTAGACAACTTAACTGTGTTCCCAGACAAGTTAACTGTGTTTCCAAATAACTTAACTGTGTTCCTAGACAACTGTGTTCCTAGACAAATTAACTGTGTTCCTAGACAAGTTAACTGTGTTCCCAAACAACTTAATTGTATTCTTAGATAACTGTGTTCCTAAACAAGTTAACTGTGTTCACAGACAACTTAACTGTGTTCCTAGACAAGTTAACTATGTTCCTAGACAAGTTAACTGTGTTCCTAAACAATTTAACTGTGTTCCTAAACAACTGTGTTCCTAGACAAGTTAACTGTGTTCCTAGACAAATTAACTATGTTCCTAGATAACTTAACTGTGTTCCCAGACAAGTTAACTGTGTTCCCAAACAACTTAACTGTGTTCCTAAACAACTGTATTCCTAGACAACTTAACTGTGTTCGCAGACAACTTAACTGTGTTCCTAGACAAGTTAACTGTGTTCACAGACAACTTAACTGTGTTCACAGACCTGGGGTCGACCCCTGCTCACCTGGAGTCGACTCTCTCAGGCTTTCCAGAGAGCTGTTTTTTGCCTGATTTCAGGGGTCGACTCCAGCTCTTTAGGGGTCGACCCCAGCTCTTCAGGGGTCGACCCCAGCTCTTTAGGGGTCGACCCCAGCTCAGCATAAGTCTACGATAATTTTCTAATAACACTTAACTGTGTGCACAGTCGAAATAACTGTGTTCTGGGGTAGAATAAGTGTGTTCCGGGATGATTTAAATATGTTCCAAGCTTATTTAACCGTGTGTCATGTTAGATTAAGTGTGTTCCAAACTTATTTAATTGTTCCAAGCTTATTTAACTTTATTTTTATTTTTTCCTTTTTTTCTTTTTTTTTTTTTTTTTCTTCTCTTCTTCCCTTCTTCTTCTTTCTTCTTTTTTCTCCTTCCGCGAGCTGGCGGCACACAGTTAAGTTGTCTGCGAACACAGTTAACAGGACTGTGCACACAGTTAAGTGTTCTTAGAAAATTGTTGTAGAAGTGAGCGAGTCGACCCAAGATTTTCACAAGTCGACCCCAGCAGAGCAGGAGTCGACCCCAGTTCAAACTTTTTCTTTTCTTTTTCTTTTTTTTCTTCTCTTCTTCCCTTCTTCTTCTTTCTTCTCTTCCCGCGAGGCCGGCGGCGCCGGAAAGGGGCTGGGCCACGGCGGACGCTGGAGGAGGGCGGGCCGTGGCCGGCGACAGCCGCAGGACGCGGGACATCGCCCTTCTTCCTCTTCTTCGGCACCTTCCCACCATGGGGGCAGGGGCGGAGGCATTCCCGGCGGCGCGGCCGCGGGAGGGGGCTCGGGAGGAGGCGAGCCGGGCCGGCGGCGGCCGCGGGAGGGGGCAGTACAGTTTGGAAAGTCTCTGAAATTCTTCTTCTTCGGAAGGATGGGAGATCATGAGGGAAGGGGCATTTTCGGTATCTTATTTCAAAATAAAAGGGGCTCAGGGACCGGGAATTACAGTTTGGAAAGTTTCTGGACCGGTTGTTTTAGATTTAATTAACAAGGACTTTTTGTTATAGTGGAGTCTTTAGAGGGATGGGAAAGTCAATTACCCTATAATTAAAGTAATTATCGATTATTGACAATGAATCTTGGATATAGCTAGTGAATACCCTAGAAAGGTATACAAGGCAAAAACCTACACATCCTTTCAGCTATGTAGGATAATATCACTTTCATATGGTCGTATTAAACATGACCCTCGCATCAAACTAGAAACAAAATTACTAAAAATTCAAAAAAGATTTAGAAATGGCTGTACTTTCTTATGCATCTCTTTTTATATTACAGCTAGCATAGACATCAAGCCCGATATTTTTAAAAGAAAAATACCCTCTATCAATAGAGATATGCACCTAACATTAGCCATCCATTCATAAATCAAAGCATGACATGCATGTGTTATGCTTACCACTATGACCCTGCACGACTGGCACAGCCTAGTGTGATACAGTTCTTCAATTGGGGAACTATGCAAGTTCACACGGGCATGGGTATGATAATGGTGTTTTAATTTTTGGACACACGCAGAGAGACACACATACTTAACAGTAACTTTATAAGAATTAAAAAAAACTTAGTATTATTAAGAGATATAACCAAGCCATAAATGAAAGTTTTGAACTTTGGGCCTCAAAGAAAACATACCAGTCGCCACCCATAGGAAGAAAATTAGCATTATTTTCAACTTCTCCACTTGCAATCTGACGTGCATGCCATTCCTGCAGAAAACACCAAAAGGGAAGAAAAAGGGCTAGCAACAAATTTTACAATAAATAAACAGAAATTGCATTCATAATTACCTCAATTTCCTTCCGACGCTTTTTTTCTAAGATCTCATATGCATTCTCATCTTCTTCCCTGTGCAATTCCTCTTTTGCAGCATTCCCCTGATAAACACCATTTAGAATACTATTCAGGTGGAGCCAAGTAAACATGCACACATACATGCAGTGAGTGAGTAATGGTTTCAGTTCATAAAGAAGCATGTAAGATGTGAAACATACCTTATCCACCAAACTGGAAACCTTCTTGTTGGACCTCAAAGTCGGAGCAACTGCAACTGTGCGCTTCTTACCACGTGCAACTGGTAAAAGAGGTAAGGAAAATAGAAGATCATTTAATAATGAAAGAATGGAACACAGTACCAGAAGGAAAATATTGTAGAAGCAAGACGTGCACGCACCAAAAAATACCTGCACAAACACCTGCGGTTCTTCCATTGTGTCACCCTGGATTTGACTGGGATTGGAGTTCATCTCATCAAATTGAATCTTCTATCATCTTCTATCAGTCTCTCTCTATTGTTTCTTCTATTGCCCCATTAGATGAGCTCCAATCTTTTTCAGATAATGATATACTGGCATTTGACCTACAACAAGCCAAATCTCCTGGAATCTTTCCATCTCAAATGATAAGGATCAAATTCAAAATCCTCCAGATTTGGATTCAATTAAAGCATCCTCAGTCAAGGCACAATCTCCTCCCTATTACCCATGATTGTAGGATGTCAAACTAAATTACATTTTTCCATGATTATAGAAATTATGGTATACATTCCTTGTAAACAATAATTTTTCCATTTTCAAATGTAATCAACAGATGTACATTCAGACTATATAAAGCCGAGTCTCTCTACTAAGTTGGCATGAGAGTTTTGCAATATCTTCTTTCTCTTTTATGATATCAGAGCTTTCCGTGACCACTGTCAAATTTTTTTTTTTCAATGGCCTCCGAAACAACTGCAGCCTTCACTACTCCAACCTCCACTATCCCTGTTAATATCCAAAGCTTGGTGACAGTCAAACTCACCAAGAACAATTATCTCTTGTAGAAAGCACAAGTTGTCCCCTATTTGCGAGGCCAACGCCTTTATGGCTATGTTGATGGCACCATCTCTTGCCCTCCTATGTATGTGCCCAACCTCATTGCAGCATCGTCTTCTGCTGCACCAACTGAGGTTCTTAATCCAAAATATTGCACCTGGTTTGAACAAGATCAGGTTGTTCTGAGCACTTTAGTATCATCATTATCCAAAAGCATCCTCGCTCACATGGTGGGCATAACCACCGCACGCGATGTCTGGACAACCTTGGAAGACCATGAAATCACCTCTTATCTCCTTGGAGGTCTGGATTCTACCTATGATGCTCTTGTAACCTCTATCACCACACGCACTGATGCAATGCCCTTAGAAGACCTGTTTGGCCATTTACTTCACTTCGAACTGAGGCTTGAACAACACAACTCTACCTTTGACACTATTATTGGCTCGGTTAATGTGGCCACACGCCATGATAATTCCTATTCTCGTGGAGGTAGACAGGTTTCACAACCGCGCTCATTTTCAAACAACCGTCCTCAGCACAACAACAATCGTGGTAGAGGTCGCGATGGTGGTGGCCGCGGTAGAGGAGGCTCTTCCTCATCCATCTCTCGTCCTGTTTGTCAAGTGTGTGGAAAGGTTGGACACACGGTAATAAAGTGCTACTATCGTTTTGACCATGCCTATCAAGGTGTTGCACCTAACATGTCTGCCTACCTCATGGCCCAACAACCATCTGCTGATGCAAATTGGTATCCCAACACCGGATCTACCAATCACCTTACCAATGATCTCCAAAATTTAAGCATTCATTCCGAGCTTTATGCAGGGGTAGATCAGATTCAAGTGGGAGATGGGGCAAGTTTGACTATTGCAAAAATTGGTTCTTCTATATTCAGCTCTCCTTCACACTCTTTTCAACTGTCAAAATTATTATATGTTCCTCAGATTCAAAAGAACCTGATTTCTGTGAGCCAATTTACACATGAGAATAATGTCTTCATAGAGTTTCACTCTTCTTATTTTTTGGTGAAGGACGAAGCCACGAGGAATATACTGTTGCACGGCAAGACTAAGGATAGCTTGTACTCGTTCCCCTCCTATGTATCTCCTTCTGGTTCTTCCCACACCTTTCTCTGTCAACGTGTTTCTTTTGAAACATGGCACTACCGCATGGGACACCCATCCTATCAAACTGTGTAGCATGTTATCTCCAAGTTTTCTCTTCTCGTTTTCTCAAATAAAATTTTTGGTGTTTACTCGGCATGCCAACAAGGAAAAAGTCACCATCTTCCCTTCTGTGAGTTAATTTTGGGGTTAATTTTCTTCTCCTCTTGAGTTAATTTTCTCAGATATTTGGGGTTCATCCCCTATTATGTCTTCTCATGGAAATAAATATTATGTGTCATTTGTGGATCATTTTAGCAAATTTGTTTGGCTCTATCCTATTCCCAATAAATCAAATGTCTTAACTATCTTTCATTCTTTTCAAAAAATGGTTGAACAATTGTTTGATTGCAACATAAAATCAGTTCAAACAGATTGGGGTGGTGAATATCGCTTTTTACACAAATTCTTCATAGATATTGGCATTAACTATCGCATCACCTGTCCTCATACTTCTCAACAGAATAGCTCTATAGAACAAAAACATCGAAATGTTCTCGAAACAGGGTTGTCTCTCTTATCTCATGGTTTTGTTCCTCATGCTTATTGGGATGATGCTTTTCTTATGGCCACATATCTCATCAACCGACTTTCTACATCTCCTCTTGGCACTTCTCCTATTGAAAAACTGTTTAACAAAACTCCAGATTTTCTCTTCTCCGCATTTTTGGTTGTGCATGCTACCCATTCCTTCGCCCATTTAACAAACACAAACTTGACTTTTGGTCAAAGCAGTGTGTGTTTATTGGATTTAGCAACAACCACCGTGGGTATAAATGCTTAGATCTCACCTCGGGCAAGGTGTATATTTCTAGGCATGTTATTTTTGATGAGAATCTATTTCCTTTTCCTCATCTAAATTCAACACCTACTCAACCATCTGCTGCCACACGAACGACACACCTTCCTTTTTCCATACGCCTACACAACACTCAAACACCCTCCACCTCTATATTGTCCTCTCTTCCAAACGAGTCCACATCATTGAATGAGACGATGTCATCTCACTTATCTTCCTCTTCTCACGAATTTTTCTCTCCTGCTCCTTTGATACGTGTCTCTCCTTCCTGTGACCAGTCTCCCTCCTTTTCCTCTGCGTCTCCCACAACATCTGAGTCCTTGTCGACAAATCTACATCCTCTGCCTCCTGAATCTGCTGTCGTTGCTGATGTTCCCATGCCTCGTTCTCATCCTATGCGGACTCGCTCTCAAAATGATATTGTGAAACCAAAGACATTTACTGATGGCACAGTTTGTTATCCTTTGCCCAAAGCTCTTCTTGCTATGAGCATGGTCCCTGAAGATCCCTCTTGTTACACTAAGTCTAGTAAGCATGCTGAATGGTGCTCTGCCATGGATGAGGAATTTTCAGCTCTCATGAAAAATGGCACTTGGTCCCTTGTGCCGGCTACCCCAGGTATGAACATTGTGGGTTCTATGTGGGTTTACAAAACAAAGAAAAAATCTAATGGCTCTATGGAGCGTAGGAAGGCTCGGCTGGTTGCCAAAGGGTATCACCAACAGCAAGGTATCAACTTTGATGATACTTTCAGTCCCGTGATTAAACCAACTACCATCCGCTTGGTTCTCAGTATTGCAGTTTCACATCATTAGAAAATTCGTCAAATAGATGCACAGAATGCCTTTCTCCATGGTTTTCTTTTGCAAGATGTTTATATGCGCTAACCAACTGGGTATGCGCATCCTAATTTCCCAACCACGTCTGCAAATTACACAAAGCTCTCTATGGCTTGAAGCAGGCCCCACGTGCCTGGTACTCTCGTTTGAGTGAGCAGCTCTTGTCTCTTAGATTTGTGAATTCCAGTTCTGATACTTCTCTATTTATCTTCGAACATGGTTCGGTTACTTTATTTGTTCTTGTATACACAGATGACATTATTATTACCGGATCTGATGATGTTGCAATTACTAAACTCACTTCTGATTTAAGTTGTGAGTTTGCTGTCAAGGATTTAGGGGATCTCCATTATTTCTTGGGCGTCAAAGTGTTGCATGTATCTGCTGGTCTTCTTCTCTCTCAAAGAAGATACATTTTCAACCTTCTTCAGCGCACTAATATGCTTGACGCCAAGCCCGTCTCCTCATTAATGCCATCCTCTCAACCACTATCCTTGTTTGTCGGGAATTCATTTTCGGATCCTTCTCTTTTTTGTAGCATCGTGGGTGCACTCCAATATCTCTCTCTCACACGTCCAGATATTTCATTTGCTGTTAACAAGGTTTGTTAATTTATGCACAAACCAACGGATGTTCACTAGACGACAGTAAAGTGCTCTCTGCTACTTGAAATTTTTCATTGATTTTGGACTTCTCATTCGACCCAACTCCTCTTCTCAAATTTCTATTTACTCATTTGCAGATTGGGCTAGATGTCCCGACGATAGAAAATCCACATCAGGTTTTTGCATCTTTTTTGGACATAATCTCATTTCTTGGAGCTCCAAGAAACATCCCACCGTTGCTCATTCAAGCAGGAGGCTGAATATCGTGCTGTGGCTCATGCTACTGCAGAATCTATTTGGCTCCAATCTTTGCTTTGCGAACTTGAAATTTTTCTCCCCACTAGGATTGTCTTATGGTGCGACAACATAGGGGCAACATACCTCACTGCAAATCCAGTCTTCCATGCTCGAACTAAGCATGTGAAAATCGATTATCACTTTGTTAGAGAGAAAGTTCATCAGAAATCTTTGGAAGTTTGTTTTATCTCCAGCAAAGACCAACTAGCTGATGGTCTCACCAAACCGTTGGTCTCGACTCGTTTTGCTCATCTCCGCATCAAGCTCAACGTGATCTCCTCCCCGTTGATCTTGCAGGGGCATGATAAAGATCAAATTCAAAATCATCCAGATTTGGATTCAATTAAGGCATCCTCGATCAAGATACAATCTCCTTGATGAGGATCAAATTCAAAATTCAAAATCCTCCATATTTGGATTTAGATTTGGATTCAATTAAGGCATCCTCGGTCAAAGCACGATCTCCTCTATGAGGATCAAATTCAAAATTCAAAATTCTTCATATTTGGATTCAGCTAAAGCATCCTAGTCAAGGCACAATTTCCTCCCTATTACCTATGATTGTAGGATGTCAAACTAAATTACATTTTTCCATGATTATAGAAATTCTGGTATACATTTCTTGTAAATAATAGTTTTTCCATTTTCGAATGTAATCAACAGATGTACATTCAGACTATATAAAGCCGAGTCTCTCTACTAAGTTGGCATGAGAGTTTTGCAATATCTTCTTTCTCTTTTATCAAACAACAGTCCCAGGGATTAAGCACTAGTGCATTGCATATCCATGTAGAGCACTCCTCTCTCAAACCATCCAAGACCAATCCATGCATTCAATTTTCTATCTCAGGGCTCTTGCTGCCTTCTTACCATCCCAATTCTTTCTTTCCATTTAACTACTGTCCTAATCAATCTCCTCAGTCATGAACTACGTCCTGATTACCCTAATAAGGTATAAACACCATCTCTCCTGATCAGGCTCGCCAGCCCTTCTATCTCCAATCATTACTCGTTCCCTCTGTGTCTGGAGAAGGTGAAACTAGAACTTTCTAATGGACATTTTTATGGAATAAAATATCAAAATATTTTAATGGTCGTCAGCAGCTGATAAACGAATAACAAGTGATGGAATCATGATAAAGTCACAATCTGATGAGATCCTAATTCACTATTCATAAGTATACTAGAATTAGTATGTGCAATGAATGTGAGAGGATGCAAGGACCGATATTATCCTAATCTAAACTTTTTCCTTTTTCATGTAATTTTAACAACTTGTTGTAGGAATAAGGGGTTAGGGAGGCCACATGCAATGGTCGACCTTGAGATGAAGGATTAGAGTAATGAAGAACTTTTTCGCCTGCTGCCCAGATTCTGAGATTACGATGGTCAATAAAAAACTTGAAATTTTAAGGCAATGGCAGTTCAAAAGAATGTCTATTTAGGGTGTCCTATTCATGGGAAGATGAACCCAATTGCAATCTAGAGCCCTCCCAGACAATCCAATATAAATTTATAATCAGATTAGATCAAATAATGCACAGCACCAATATTCAGATCCCAAAAGAAGCCGGGATAACAGCAAATTTATGAAATAAAGTAGAAGTTATGGCAATGGTTGTTCAAAAGAATGTCTAATTAGGGTGTCCTGTATGTAGGAAGATGAACCAAATCAAAATCTAGAGCTCTTTTAGACAATCAAATATAAATTTGGAATCAAATTAGATCAAATAATGCACACAAGTTGGTAGATATCAATATGATCTATTCAAAGCCCAAAAAAAGCAGGAATAAACAGCAGATTTATGAAATAAGGTAGAAGAAGATTGAGGGAGAGAGGAGGAATAAGTAGCAGAAAACAAAGAGAGGACAAGAAGAGGGGAAGAGAGAGGGAGGAAACAAGATGACTGAATTCACAATTTTTTTGAAAAAAAACAGCATACAAGTCCTTTGCTCGACCCACTTTATACGGAGTCACACTTGACCCACAAGTTAATGAATTTCAGTTGTTCCAGGACTCTTTACAAAGATAGAAACAAATCTCTCAAAAGAGTTTCCAAAGCAAAACAAGTATTGACTCCTAACAACTCATGGTTACAATAGCATCACTATTATTTTTTTATTTTTATTTTTATTTTTTTTTGCTAATGCAGATGGATCATACCTGACGGGTACGGATACACCCAATAAAGTAAAAAAATAGGATACCTCGGAGAGCCAAAGGCAGCTCTCCATCTCCAGTCCACAAGGTGCCTCCGGAATGACTAGCTAAATACGCAGCCACCCAATCAGCCGTACCATTGGCTTCACGGTAAATATGCTTGGCCTGAAAGGCCCATCCATCCCTCACCATAGCCCAAATGTCCCGGAGCAAGGGATGGTCGCTACCGTCACCCCTAGGACCCCCTGGATCCAACTGATAACGGTAGCAGAATCACCCTCCAGGATGACAGACCTGGCCTGTAACACACACCGGGCATGGCAAAGGCCCGCCCAGGCAGCTCTCAGCTTCGCACTCGGCACCGAGGTGTCAAATAGCTGACTACCCCAGCAGCCACAACCCTAGCAGACGGGTCCCGAATAATGAAACCCGCGCCTTCCCTAGTGCCACCATGCAGGACTGACCCATCAAAGTTGACCTTGAAGAAGCTCGGGGGTGGGGGCTCCCAGGTGGAAAAACACCGTGCGGGATGCTGCCGAAGCAGAGTGGGAGCTCCAGATGTCCCGAGCTATCAAAGTCCCTCCAGCGGGGATGATGTGACACAGCTCTGCCGCCTGACAGCGGGCACTCTCGACCACAAATCTAGGCGACATATGTCGTTCGCCGAATGTACGAGAGTTCCTGGCCAACCAGATCTGGTAGGTGGTACAGCTCGCTCGAACCACCACCTGACAAAGCGTCAGGGACTCCGAGCTCTGACGCATGGACTGTAAGAACTGGTCCCTGCAGCTCCAAACTAACTGTGGGACCCCTGCCAGGCGCCAAGTATCCCTCGCCCATGTGCACCGAAATAGGACATGGTCCACCATCTCGACCGCACCGCACACCCCACACTCCAATGGGATCCTCACTCCTCGTCCTCCAAGTACAGCTCTCGTAGGAAGCCAGTCCCAGACCACCTTCCAAAGGAACAACGCAACCCTCAGGAGGAGGCCCAATCGCCAAATCCAGGCACAATCAAAACCAGGCTCATACTCCCGCCTAAGAATGCGGGACAGATCGCCCATCCGGACTCTAGGACTGGTCAAGGAACTCCACACTCGTACATCTGGTCCACCACTCCGAGGTAGGGAGAGAGAACGGACCCTCTCCGCCAGATGCTCCCCGAAGAAGCGGGCCAATTGAATCTCATCCCAGCTGGCCTCTCCGGGGGACTTGAGATCACAGACATGTAGTCCCTCCCCAGCCTCGACACTAACTGCAGTTGGCCAAAGGCGCAGGGGAAGGCCATCAACCCATGGGTCCCCGATCACATCGATGCTGCGCCCGTCGCCTATCAACCATCGGGTATGATCCGACACCATGGGCACATACCTTGCTATCTCACGCCATAGAAAGGAACTACTTCGCCCTCCTCGAGCCCAGCCCTCCGGGCCTACCCTCCCATAGCGGGCAGTC